>NW_017298545.1:868760-889228 GCF_001594075.2 Trachymyrmex cornetzi
CATTGTTGTTTTAAAATTATTTTAGCGTTACCGCATGCGCATATGACGCTGCCGCGATCTTCATATTCGAAATAGCTCTTATTTTTAATCGTTTATAACATGGCTAAAAAGTAAGGTATTGAAATAAAAAAAAAATGCATTTTATATTGGATAAATAATACATTCATGACTCCTAATCAAAATTTCAAGATAACGTTAACCTTCTTTATTAAAAAATGTCAAATATCGCAAAAAAGCCATTTTTTAAGTATTAAACCTCATTTATCTTGGAAATCTAACGCGCTAGAATTTTTCCGCTTGCGGCATCGTTTTCAGCATTTAAAAATCTATAAGAGAAACGTAGTCCTGTCCAAAGTAATGGAAAAAAAATGTTTTGTCAATTAGTGTAATTTTTTAATATTTTTGGTATGCTATTATACAGTATATAGTAACATACATAATGATTTATGTATATGTATGTATAACTTAGGAGTAAGAAAATGTAATTCAAATCGGACTTTCAAACTTTACAATAATAAATAACAATAAAATTAATGGTAATGAGAGTCAGCGCGGGAAATGGTGCGCATAGATTTATGCGCACCTTAATTTTATTGTTATTTATTATTATTAGGAATAAGATTCAAAATCTTAGAAATTTGCTAATTGGTCGAAATTACTATTTTGTGAAATTAGATTCTAGCGCGATTGTTTCAATATATTCACTTATATACATTTCCTTACTGTCTGAAAATGAATCAGTATATTGTTATTTAAAAACAACAAATATTCGCTGATGATTAAATCTGCAGTTCATATAGCGTTTTCCCCTGGGAAAACTGATGCAATACTAGTGCGCACTGAGTGAAATTGTGTTGTTCCACTGTGAAAACTAGTTCAGTGTTTAATGTTCCATTGATAAAACTGATGCAAAAAACTTGCACTGAGTTCAACTTTTGCTCCACTGTCTTTGAAGTCAGTGGAGACCAATGTAAGTTGAAGTTGAGGTTGTTTGTGCTAAGGTATGATATGTTATGATATGATATTACATTATTGTAATTAATGTTATAACAATGGCATTGTTTCAATGTTTCTAATAATAGCTGTGCAATGACATTTTGACGTTTAAAATTCTTTAAATGTAAAAATTTAATTTAAAAAATGTTTTAAATAAATAAATGTATCAGAATAAAATAAGTAATTTAAGTTTGAACATAATTATATATTATATATTTTTAGGAGTGAATAAAATGGATGTCTAATGATATGTTCCATTGAACAGCACTAAAATTGTACTATTGCTGCACCAGTTTTCCCAGTGGAAAACGCTATAAATATAGCATTGATTCATTTTTAGAGAATACTGATAGATCTTTTTGCAATAATATATTTCTGTTACTTACACTTTTTTTCTTCTTTATATTCTTATATTAATAATTCGTTTACGTATTCTAAATATTAAAAGTAAAAACGTTATTTATTATATTTTTCGTTTAGCACTCGTCTTTTTAACTTTTATATTCACTGGCACTATTTTGCTTGTGTCGTTCGAATCATGTCTCGATCTCAACTGTCAGAAATTGTTCTGCCGAACTACCACAAGTATCCTTATTAAACGGCAAGTAAACATCTCGGTAAACATACATAGAATACATTGAACTTGAATATTTAGACGTTTATGAAATTGTTTTGGTTATTCTTATTATTATAACTTATATCTATATTATACTGGGTAACTCATTTTAATCTTAACAGACAAATATTTCGAAAATGTGAAATTTTACCAAAAAACATTTTAAAAGTTGTATGATATATAGATATACATATAGAGAGGAATGTTATCATTGTATATTAATATATCATACAATTTTTATTTGGAAATTTGGATTTTTGTTTTTTAGTAAATAAAATTGTAAGTTTTCGAGATACTCGCCTGTTAAGCCATTACGATATGAATTTAGACCGATGAGAGCAAATTTAGATAGGTATGCTGCTTAGATTTAACATAGGATGAGTATTTATATGGTGTGCGTTATACATGTAAAATCGTATAAGACTAGAATAATGATTTCCGATTTGTAAGACATGCGGTTTAAGTTAAATTTAAAAGTAGATTTAAAATTAATTATAATCTTAATTGTAATTGTGATTGTAATTTTAATATTAATTAATGTTAATTAAACAGTAAACATTGTTTATTTCTTTTATGTAACATTTACGTATTATATGAGGTCTAGCAGCGCGCTAAGTTTTTTGACGTAAAAAATTTTATTTTAATAAAATTTTCTCATTTTGTGATGCTTTGTCTTTAATTTTTTGAGATTAAATGTTGTATTCCATTGCAAATATAAAAGACTCTTGAATAGAAAGATAAAGGTACGTATCACTTTGTCTCGTTAATTAAATGTTATATGTTGCAATAAAATATATATTGTTTTCGCAATTATAAAATACAATAGTATATGTTATATGTTGCAAGAAAATATTTATTCTTTTTGCAATTGGCGTAATTAAACATTTTATTTTATTTTATTTTTAATACATGCATACGTACTGCTGAGGGATAATTTATAGTAAAAAATTGACAATATTACCACTGGAATTATATTATTTATGTAACGGTTTTTTTTTTGTTTTTATGTAAAGTACAGTTTTTTATGGAAGGTACATGCACATTTGGCGTCTTTTTTTTTTCAAAAGGCACTTTTTAATTTTTACGCAAGATTCAGAAAATATCTGATAGTGGTCGAGACACTTGTCGCGGAAATCGGTAATCTTAATGGGACACCCACGTGCGATACTTGAAGGAAGCTGCTTCATGGCACTTCGAGGCTCGTATGCTTTCAGAACGCATGTCCAATCGACCCGACACGGCGCAATCGGATTCCGTTAATTGCAAATTTATAGCGGCGCGTGTAGAATCGCGCGAAAGTCGGAAAGAAAATCGCGTGGTGCGAAGCACAGCACGTCATTCCTCATACAATCTAAGAATACCTATACCGTGGGAGACTTATTCGCTATCGCCATGTCGTTAATTTATCTCCGGTGTTAATCTGGCGATAGTAATAAAGTTTCAGTTTTAATAATTAATTCAGAGTAGGAATTCACTAAATTTTCGAAATTAACTTAAGGAACTTTGTTTAAAAAATATTGTCTTTTTTCAATTTAAAGATAAGATTACATTATATAATATATATTTTTTATCAACTTTAATTAATTTTAAATATCTTTATCCTAATATTTATAAAATTCTTATAGTCTTGATGTAAAAGGTTCTATCGGGATATTTCTACTTTTTATTTTTATATCATTATCTGCTAATTTTCATATTACATTACTCGTTTGATTAGATAGCATGTTGTATAGATATTTTTTCCAGTCACATTCTTCGCCATTTGTTTACTGTGTTAACGGTCTTCATGATGGCGATATTCGCGGGCTCGCGGCCCGCAATATTGTACGCGGCGTATGACTCATTCGACATCTCTTACTCGACCACGCGTGATTATTTCACGTTTGAAACCACCTCCGCGGTGGTAAGCATATACGCTGGTGCTTGTCGACATTACCACCTCTCGTCTCGCACCGTCATTGTGCGCGCTACCATTGATCGCGTTGGCAACGATCGTTGCAAATTTCTTCGAGACAGTAATGCATTGCGATCGTTCTTTTTTGCGGCGATAAGACACGTTAAAAAATTTGTAAATATATTTAAATTTGTCAAAATTTATTAATTACAATTATTTTCAAAAATTTGAACTTTATGGGATATAAAAATAGGAATAATCCAGCGATTTTCTCTGTTACAAAAATAAATTTGTTACCAATGATGTTCATAGAAAACAATAAAAACTAAACTAAGAAATTAATTAAAGATGAAGAAAAAAAAATTTCTTGGCACTTTTACTGGATAAGGCAATGCGTCACCGTGTTCAGCTGAACAAACATTAAACAATGGTACCACGGTTAACATAATGCATCGTTAATGTCTTCCCGCACCCATCATGATTTTTCACCTGCTCGCCGACGCAAACAAATACATCTACATTTTAGGAATGTGTAAGTGATTATTAGAATATCTTACTTATCACTAAAACTAGAAATTACTTTTCACTAAAACTAAAAATTGACTCAAGTAAAACACTTATCTAGTGTATTTATATAATATATTTTGCGTAACAAACGTGAGATTTTATTCGAAATAAATTCAGAATCAATTTTTTTTAAAGATAGGTATACTGTATTGAATTAAATGCGGAAGTACAATAATGCATGTAAAAAAATGAAAACTCACACTGAGAAAAATGGTTTGATTATATCAACAAGATGTATATGGTTAAATGCATTTTGGTTAAATCTAGCAGAATTTCTGGTTATTATAATAGGACTCAAAATTTTATGACTAGACCATTTGGTAGATTATACTATAAGGATCTGTTTAATATTTTTCAGTTGGATCTACAAAACTTCTAGTCATATTCACTAGAAGTTATATACGCTACGTTACCAGAATTCTTGTTAACGCTGGCGCATCCTGGTAGTTGCATCATTGTGCAAGTTCGCGCAAGTCACGCGAGTCGAGCGGATAACGTTTATTGTTTCGTACATCGCGTGATCGCGTATTGGTGGCTGATTAGTTCGCGCGAGTCGAGCGGATAACGTTTATTGTTTCGTACATCGCGTGATCGCGTATTGGTGGCTGATTGTAGTCGAGTGTCGAGCATATATCGTGAAGTGAAGTCTTGTGAAATAACGATATTGCAAGTTCAATTAGATGAACAATTCTAACAATAAATCGTCATATATACTGTGATCTGTGTCAAAAATTCGGAGAAAAAGTGGAATGTCATTGAATAGCATGGCTGATGAAAAAACGTCTTCTCTTCTTCGCCAATGGAATTTTGAGAAATATGTAGAAAATTATTGAATAGCATGGCTGATGAAAAAATATCTTCTCTTCTTCGCCAATGGAATTTTGAGAAATATGTAGAAGTTTTTAGAGGTTAGTTATACATTAACGAAAATAATTTGTTCGCTCAACAAGAAAATCTGATAGATTCAACGGGAAGGCATTATTAGACCAACAAGAAATTCTGGTAGATTTAATTAGAAGGAATTAATCAAATTCATTCAGTAATTCTTACAAGAATTCTGATTCGTCCGTTTTTGAACAGACATATTGGTTGAATCTACCAGATTTCCAAATAATCCAATCAAACTCTTTTTTCAGTGCAATGGAGAAATTTACTCGAAGAATCGAGACATTTCGTGGTAAAAACCCGAATCGCAGTTACACCCTTCATATGCAATTAAAAATGTTTAATGAGACACTAAAAATGCCACGAACTATTTGTGGGGTTAATGGCCATTTGCACACAATGAAGGAAGGCACCCGCGGTTATTACCGCCTGTGATATCGCGTAGGACACACATCGCCGACGTTACCTGCATTTCTAGACAAAGGAAAAGAAAGAATAACGAACCATCGCACTCGCGTGGTCTGACAGGTCGACACGTCATCCAAGATGCAATTAGATTCTTCATAGAATCAGGTTGCAACGAGACAAAATAGAGAACGGTGTAACGAACCAATTTTGTTTTCTCATTAATCACAAATTGCCCTATCAGGTCGCGAAGAGAATTTCGCGATATTTTCAATGTGAGATTTCTTGATATAACCGCGAAATTCAATTTCTTCGCTATTTCACTCCCCCTTTACCCCTCTCTGCGTTGCAGCATTTCCTGTCTCGACTCCCTTTGCGAAGTAAGAGCGGTCATAAAACACACGATAGGGAGACAATATTCTCTCCTGACCAAACAATAGCTAACTTACGACGATCGTAAACAATCCCCTTATCCGCAGGTCGTTAGCGCTGCATAATAATTTTTCCTAATCCCCACCACGTTTGCTTAGAATATCGAATTAGAATAATTTTGATCGGTATTCGCTTTTTTTTACTCCTAATTCAAAATTGTTTACAGTCTGCGTAATACAAATATTAGCAAAATATTCTCTGAAAAAAGACTTATTTATTATTTAATTTCAATGATATTTTTGATAAAATTTTTAATATGAATGATTAGTAATTTTTCATCGAGATGGAGTAGGGAGGAAAGATGAGAGGGATGATTTTGGGCGACGACATATGCTACCGATGCGTCGTTTCATCTTACACATGAGTCAGCTTCGGATTTAATGACACACGGTCGGTATATGCCATGCATTAGCGCGATACGGATGAAACTCGTGACACGTCTATTAAGCTGACACAGCTACTTACTATCGAATGAAACATATACAGGAATTTAATGTCCTTTTATTGTCCGATTTTGCTGCTCGTTATTTTATTAAAATTTGTACTAATTTAAGTTTAAAATTAATACAGCAATAAAATATAAACAAATTTGAAAAGAAAGAACAAAGACGTATTTTTTAATTATTTTATTGTTGATTAATTACTCTATTTTCGAATTTTTTATGATTACACCGTTTAGAAATCTCATAAGGTAAATAAATTTGATATAAAAAAAAAATGAGGCCAGAATTAATTTCTGATCAAGTGAATTGGAGCAGTCTATCCACGATTTGATACGTCAAGGATAATGTCAGTGGCATTAAGCACTTAATAGTCTTAATAGGTCTGCCTCTCGTAAATAAGTTGATCAATCTTTTTATCTGTGTGGTGTCAACGCCGAATGATAATGACATAATGCGTTCAATTTTATCGGAGCAAGCTCGACGGCATTGATTCGTGGCAAAATTAAAATCATTTTGACGGATAAAAAAACCGACGCCGGTATTCACAGCAGCAGGCTCAAATAATTTATTTACAGTCGGGTGTGATCTATCGACGATTGACGAGCGTAGGTGGACGGCGGACATACGATCCAACTCGGCGCTGAATCCCGGCATCAGTAAGAGAGGTCATTCTGATTCATTTGAGCCAGCAGAGCGACGTATTAGCGACGGTGGCGATTGTCGGCGCCGCGATCGTGCTACACGATCGTATAAATTGAAACGCGATACGCGTAATATGATTTGCGGCGCGCACGGTGACAGATGTACACGCGCTGCGCCCGATCGGATAGAGGCCCACACACATATACTTTGCGGAATTAACAAAAATTTGACAAGTTGTCTGATTTATCTCGCGCGAGAAATCTCGGGGTTTTACGCTGATACGTCGGGACTTTTGTGCGAGATCGTTGTTAATCGTATGCAATAAAACGCGCGATTTATGTATTTAACAGCAACATGCCTTTAAAACTTGAAATATATGTGTGTGTGTGTGTGTGTGTGTGGTGGGTTTTATTCCGAAATATTTTATAGTGACTGGATTTCGTTTAGATATTATTTTTGAAAACGTATGCCATGAGAATTGCGAGAAACTTTCAATAACGTAGACATTTCGAGTATTTTTTTTTTTTTTAATTAAAATATTCCGAATGAGATCTTGTAATATTTGCATTCAATGTATATATAGTGTATTATGAAATATATTATACAGGAACCTCTAGTTATACAATCATAAGCACTTATAAAAAACGGAGCAGGCCTATTACATTTACAAATTGTATTTCTAGAAAGAAATAATTATTTCTTAAGCGGAGCTGGGAGGGAAATCTCGGAGATTTATTAATGTACCTGTCGACGCAACAGCGCGGACCACCCTCGAAGGACATGAAAGTTCTAAAAAAAATCCCGCGGCGCGGGTTAATTAGCACCTCGAGCGAAACCGATTTCGCAACTGGGATCTCGGTCGATCGCGTACTTGGATGCGTCTCGAAACGAAAAACGGGTCAGTGGGATTGTGTATACGAGAGAAGCCCCTCGGGGTACGTTCGCCGTCGTGCCTTGGCTAAATCTATATACGTGTATCGATCGGAGCGCCGGTTACGCAATCGCAATTAAAGCGATCTTGTAATCGTAAGCGGGGCATAATTAACGAGCCGAATCGTGCCGACGCGCTCCGACGGTGTGTTGTCTATCGCGACGCACGATCGCGCGGGCGCCCCCGCGGGCCCCGTAAGTAAGCGCAATTTGCCATATTGTCTTTAATAATCCCGTCTAATTAGTTTTGTCTCCCGTTTATATCGATCGTTAGTCGAGAGCACGGCCGATACTCTTCGCCGGTACTCGAGAGACGGAAGAGAAAGCACTGCCGTCTACCCACGCGTTCTACTCGGAGTAGGCAAAAATGTTCAAAAAACGTCTGCAAAGTTGTAAAACTACGTGATTACCCGTAATAAACGATTTTTAATGCCGAAACGACTATGGCTTTACTTGTGGCGCTATATTCGCTCGTGAATAGACTATTATTTAACGGTAGGTTTGTCTAAACGAGCTTGCTTTCTGATCTGATATCTGAAAAAGTAAATAGTTGAAGATGGCAAATTTTTTAAATCGAACATTTATATTCTTTTATTTCTAAGATTGACGTTATGTATTAAATGTTATGCGAAAAGACGCAAGGAAATGTACATTAAAAGATGAAATTACATAAAAAAACATTTTGTGTTACAAACGGTTCACTAGTCTTTGTTAATTTTGTGTTGAAGTTTTAATATATTTGAGAATATTAATTTAACATAATGTGATTGTATTATCTGAATACTGTTTGAATGTTAAATTGATATTTAATTATATTTCTTAAAATTAAAATAATACAATTTATGAGTAAATGAACAAATAATACAAAAATGGTGTATTGTAAAATGTAAATTCTAAATAGATAAATAATTAAAATGTGTTAATTTAACGTAATATAAATTATAAATGTTAATTTTAATGCAGAAATATATATATATATATATAATTGTGTCAATATTACGTTTTTTATGTTGATTTTTTACTTAATTTTTGTAAACTTACTTTCTAAAATATTTGTCCTATGTTAAATTAACACAAAAAATTAAGTGGACTGTTTGAGACATATGAACTGTGTTGAGTTTTCCATAAAGCAAATACCATAACAAGAAAACGATAAAAGAACGGAACCGGTCGTAGGTCGCAGACTTACGAGCCAATCAGATTTTACACTCCATTCGCATAAGAAGAAACCAAGGAAGACACTTTAATTATTTCCTAGTTCGTCGTTTTTACATTTTAATTTAATTTCTTCAAACAAGACATTTCGCGGCGCGCATAGGTCCCTTTACTGCCAAATGGAGAATCGTGAGGTAATTTTATCACGGAATCGTTCAAATTGCCTGGTTATAATGGAAGGAATTTACAGTTCGCAGATTCGTTTTCCTCGAAGGCTTTGACGCAGCTGGTAGAATTGAGACGCGAACGCGATGCAATCCTGACGACGCATTCATATAAGAGGACCTGCTGCTACTTTGACCCGATTAATCATAGAGCGGCCGCGATACAAACGACACGAGATGCATCATTATGACGTTCACGCTCTTCCCGCGAACGTCACTTTTCCGCGCCTACCCGCGCGAATTTGTTAGGCCGCTCCGACAGCGCGCGTTTGTCTCGAGCGTTGTTCGTTTCAACGCTCACGTAACACAATTCCTGCGCGCGCGATCTAACACTTTTCTCGTGACTACAAATACACCCGAAAGGATTAATGACGCTATCAAGCGCGTTAAACGTTACTCGTAACAAAGCACCGGCCGACTCTCGTCCGTAGGATAAATCATGCGCGCGCGCGCGAAAAATTTCCGGACGCATAATAATTCCTGATCGATCGTTCGTTAACATGCTCGCACCGAGAAATGACCAGCATCGTTACGACGTGCACTGCACTCGGGTCGCGCAATTACCGATTAAGCCTGTTTAATTCAATCTTTCTCCTCTATCTAGATTATAGATAAGACTAATTTAGAAAGAGATTATAGATTTTCTACTTATGTTGTCATCGCCAGAATTTTCCTCAAAGTTAAATTATATAGAAACTGAGTTGTGTCAGCCATAAACTTTTCTCACGCTATTAAGTAATACTTTCTCATTATAATAAATTCGAAAATGATTAATAAATACATTATAATGATTTAAAAAATTAAAAGTAGAGGCAAGTAACTAGTTAAAGTTAATTATATATATGCATTCAGAGAAAAATATAGTGGTAGCAATTATAAAAGTGATATACAAGTTTTAGAATTAATAATTAAATAAATTAATGTACATAGTTGGATACACTTTTATAGTTGTAATAATTATAAAGCAGTTTAATCAATTATATACATTATAATTTTATTTATAAAATTTGTATAGTTACTTTACAATTGCTACCACTATGTTTTTTTCTCTGATGTGAGATTCCAAAATTTCTAACATTTTATTAAATCAATATTTTATTTTGAATTCGTAGCTGTACGATTCAAAATAACAATCGATTATATGTAGAAGATATTTATAAATTTTTTAACGCAGTGCACAGCAAGCTTCTCACTATACTTTTGCTTGAGGTTATTTAATCGATCTATCACAACAATCGTGCCGGCGAACTCTCTTATTCGCATCCGCGTAGCGTAAATAAACAATACACGACGCGAACTGTCAATCATCAGGGTTACACCGAGCTAGCTGGAATTTGTAAATCAACTCGATATCGGCGCGCACGATGCAAATGACTCGCGCGAGCCATTCACGCCCACCGACACGATCGTAGCTGCCAGCCGTAATTGACTTTGTATTGAGATTTATCCGGTTCTACCGGCGATCCCTCAACCCGCCGATTTCCAATCGCTGTTCTCATTACACTAGTGAACATGATCATTGCCACATTGTATCATTCGCAATAATCCTGCATATTTTTTACACTAGATCCAAAGATTTAATTAGAATTTCTCTATCAATTTCAGTGTTTCCATGTCATCAGAAATAAAAACATAACGACTATACAAGTTGTATATGTAAAATTAATGTATTATTTAAAACTTTTAAAATAAATCTCACTCTGAAGAATGAAATCTCGCTTTTAAAGATTGAAAATTGAGTCATTTCTTTTCAAGATTGATTTAATTTTCATTTTTTAGAGTGAGATTCCACCCCAAAAAGAATTTAGAGAGTAATAAAATAATATAATTTTGTTGTTTTGAATGTACAGTGAGTATATTCATAAAAGTTTTATCTAACATACGGTTTTTCTCGCATATATCAATATTAATAGTTTTTTTGGCAATACATGCAATATCTAGAAATTTCAAGCTTTCGATCTGTAAATCGTTGAGAAAGAAATTCTGGACACCCACACGGAGAGAATTTTCTTTTAAAATTTACCCTGAAAATATGGTAATTGTGGTACAATACAATATTTTAAAGATTTTTACCATGCACTTCAGTAAAATTAATCAAACTTATTTTATACTTTATTGTAGTTTTATTAATGAATGAGAGAGATTTATATTAAAATTCTTCGAAATACAATGTTGTCCCACGATTGTCATATTTTCAGAGATTCTAAGAAAAATTCTAATTCAGAGAAATTCTAAGAAAAAATTCTCTCCGTGCATCGAGCATTCAAAAATTTATCAAGGACTATTGTGAATTAACGAATATATATGGATATCTTGAAGAATAATTATGGATCATCTGAAGATGGTTTAATAATAAGCTGAAACATGTAATGGTTTTATAAACTTTAATTAAATTTTTTTGTATTTATATGTGATATATTTATATTCAAGTATTTATTTGACTCTTATATGTCCTTTTTAATGTCGATTTAATTTTTTAATATTTAAGAGTCCTGTCTATTTTTCATTATTTGTTGTTTATTGTTATGAATATCGTCATAATTATGCTGTTTAATCCGTTTAACAGCGGTCACGATATAATCTTGCATTAATTAACGTAACGCAATATCCCGACCAGCCTCCAGACAAGCGACACCTTAGACCCGGCGCGGGGCGATTATCTGTCTGCCCGACGACACTCTATATCTTCGTTAGTGTCCGAGATGATATGAGAAACGCGGCACGGTGCGCTCCTTCGTGGAAACGCCGAAGACTTTTAGGCGTCTCGCATTAGATACGGTGTATCTCGGTGACAAAACGATGCATTGTATTCACATGTGAGCGTATCCCTCTAGTTAAGCAAATGATCGTGCAAGCCGCTCCATGAATGATAAAAGCATAATGGAAAAAAAATTATAAAACAAATCCTGAAGAAAAAGCCCTCTTTCATCTGCTTGACAAGATTCAACCTATACAGAAATATTTTTCTGAAATATTTTTCTGACAGTCTGATTTACTTTCTTCGATCCTATTCACCAGCTGTTACTACGTGCACTTTGCATTGCCAATTCGGGATTTCGTAGCTTTCGAGATACTTTCCGCTGCACTCCTCAATCAGTATTTACACCTGTATAAAATTCTTCCGAATCACGGTAGAATATCCTCCCATTTAAATGTCATAAAATCCACCTTCGGTCATTCCAACCTCGAACAACCTGCTATGCAAACATCGTATACTCCCACTTGTACACGATCCAACGATTCCTTCGCGACTTTACGCGTCGCTAAACCGTGAAGCGCCATAAGAATCGCATAAAAAAATCTGGAAAGGTGTGAAATTCGCGATTGCTCTCGTCCCAACGATCACGATAATAACATTAATGCGCATCGGCGAAGGGAACATTCGGCAAACTGGTTCTCCATCGTGAATTTGCACTTGGGACGTTGTTCGAATGATACTGGAGCAGATCTGCATTCAATCTGAACCGATAGGACTGCGTGGTGCATCGTAAATGCATCGAGCATCCTATAACTGCATCGCGTTATGGTTCAGCGATCACGCGGCTGTGAAAGGATTTTTTCCCTCCGCTTTACTTACTTTCAGTTATTTAGCCACCTTCAGGAAATTCACTGTAAATGTTCATTTATTAATTTCGCATCTTACATAACGTATGCACTTTCGTTTCTCGTACGTTTCGCACGAGTTCTCCGAGTAGCACCGTTAGGGTTCGTGTGGTGTCAATTAAACTAGGAAATCGCGCTCGATCGCGATATTGGCGCCGATAATAATGATGTTACTGATCTCCTCGTTGGCTTCGATCAAGCGCGTTGCCCGCGAGCGAGCAAGCGAGCGAGTGCTCTAAGAAGAAAGCAGACTTCGGTGGCGTTCGATCTGATTTACGGTCGGCTAAAGAGCGCTCCGACACCAGCGAAAATCGGCTCTGATACAGGGAGTGGTCGGTAGTATAGCCGCTGTGTTAGATTAATTGGCGATTCGTTTCTAATTTATTTAACACAAGAAGTAGAATAGGGCATAGAAAGAGAAAGATTTATTCTCTTCTGGATAGGGGTGGAAGATAAAGTGTGAAGACTAGTAGCGGATGTCTCCTACGCACAATCTCTCTTCTTTTGTTATATCTTCTTCCCCAATAAAATTTCATCGTAATGACAGTCGCATAACTCTCAAGGAACGACTTCTGGTCAGCTCTACAGAGAACAATCAGATAACCACGAACGCCCGCACGTTCTTATGTAAGAACGAACCGCGTTAACGTAACGTACACGTTGGTGCGTCGATTTTCTCTTTCGGCAGGAAGAACAGACGCGAGAGATAAAACGCTCGATCATTGGGACACATTGAATTATAATATACGTTGATACCTCTCAACTAGTTTCCCCATTATCGCTTGTGTACTTATATGCTAATTACGTAAAAAGATATTTATATATTTAGATTTATATATTTAAATTTGTATACACTTTAGATTAAAATTACTCGGAAACTAAAGCCGCGATCAAAAATCTAAAAACACTTTTATTATATGTCATCGGTATCTTTCGATTGCGACCAGTCCGAATAAAATTGGTGCAGTCGATACCGAGATCTGGACATCGTTTTCCAAAAAGGGACCATTTCAGATTTTCAAATTTTTTCAGTCGTACGTGTAACATATATTTAAAGCGTTTTGTCCATTAAGCTGCTGTTTTTATTAATTCCGATAGTTTAGCGCTGATTTGTATAAGCGACAAGTATAGTCGACGAAAGGTAGGGGAGAGTGGGGGAATTGTGCGCATCCTGGTTTGATATTTTTCCAATAGATGAAGACATCACCGTGAAATTTTTACGCAGAAAGTCTTCCTCTTAAGATATAACTACAAAAGATACGACGTAAATGCATTGCTTGCCAGAGAAATACAAAAAAGGGAAATAACACCTTTTCTTGTTATTTTAGCTTTCAGAAAATAAGATAGTAAGTCCGTATTTTGTTTATTTAAAGTTGCATACGTTATTAAAATACGTTATTATGTGCATCTTTTGAGCTGTAATTTTTCCTTTTGGTTAAATACAACCTTACTGAATGAAAATCTGTTCGATATATGAGGATACGTAATAATAGAATTTCTTCATTCTACGTAATGGTAGAAGAATGTTCATAGTTTCTATTTCCATACTTATATCGCTTTAAACTTGGAAAACCATTTCAGGGCAATAAATTTTCGTTACATGCGCACAGTTCCCCCACTTTCCCCAACACATGCAAATAAACGTATTTGCATGTGTAACCTTAACGGAAGTCGCGTCTTTGCAGCTTCAGATATTGAAGATTCTCGTTTACCAAAGCAACCATTAAATATTTCTCCATCTGCGTGCGCATATTTGCATAAACATCAATTATGTAATTAATACCAATAACGTTAAAGACATGTAATGAATATACATGAAACGGATGTACAATTCGTATAACAACTATGACCCAATAAGGTCTTGAAATTTGCGCTTCTTGAATCAAGACCAGAACTTCAGACTGGATTTCTGTCTCCAATTCACATTTTTCTTGTTGATTTCCCGTATATAGGTATATATCTTACATTTATCGACAAATAAAAGAAAAATGATATTTTAATAATTTATGGGATCAATCTATCCTCGATCTTCATAAATTATTAAGAATGAATTTTTCCACCGCTACAATGATCTGTTTATCGTTGGTTTTTATTAGCTATAAAAGAGAATACAAAACATTAACATTTATCATTATTTATAACGGTATATTTCATCATGTCATGCCAATGATTGTTAATTATAATGTGTTCTAAAACAGGTTTTTTATTACAATGAAAAAATAGTAGTAAAATACAAATAGATATTAGAGTCAGCGCTGGATATTATATTGCGCAATGCTAACTAATACCTATTAATATGGCACAAAACCAATTTTGTACGTTTCGGCTCACTATTTGAACCATCCTCAGCAATAAAAAATTACCGCTCATCGCGCTATAAAATCTATCGGACTGCGTCTCGCACAATCGTAATTCCGACCTCCAATAATGCAGTCGCAGTGGAAATGTGGTGAGAGATAACCATCTTCAATATAGTCTCATCAAGCATCGTCATTCCATTATAACAAATTTAAAGTTTTTTTATTATTTCGTCGCAAAAATTAATTTTGTTAAACAAAGAATATTACAATGTCATATTTATTGAATTTAAATTTTAGCAAAGTAAAATATATATAAAATGTATATAAAATGTAAATTAACTATGTGACATATGGTTTGAAAACAAAATATGCCAGAAAATTATTTTATGTATCTATTTTTTAAATTTGCTAGATATTGGCAATATCATATTGCAGTAAAGAAAACTCAATTAATTAAAAAAAGGAATGTAAATTTCTTCAAACGCTAGCTTAATATTAATAACGGAGATTTAAGTTATCTAACAATAAGTATTATAATTAATTTTTGCTATAACATTGCGCTATTTGTCTCACAAGTAAATCTACCTTTGTGTGACTCGCCGATTTCATTGAAACTTTGCACACTTGTAGAGTAGGCAAAAGTAATAGATACGTATTTTTTTCATCGGCAATGGTCAACATTAAAGGGATGAAATCGACCCCCAAAGTTGAGGGTATTAGGGCATCGTCATGATGTTTCACATAAAAGTAATGTACCGATCAACACGAAACTATTACAAAATGTTTTTTATGTTAGATAGTAAAGTTTACATGTCCGACTTTCCATCCATGGGTGGTTTACCTCCCGCAACAAGGGTGCATGGAAAGTCGGACATGTAAACTTTACTATCTAACATAAAAAACATTTTGTAATAGTTTCGTGTTGATCGGTACATTACTTTTATGTGAAACATCATGACGATGCCCTAATACCCTCAACTTTGGGGGTCGATTTCACCCCTTTAATGTTGACCATTGCCGATAAAAAAAAATACGTATCTATTATTTTTGCCTACTCTACAAGTGTGCAAAGTTTCAATGAAATCAGCGAGTCACACAAAGGTAGGTTTACTTGTCAGTAGTAAAATGATTTAAGAAATGTCGGTTTTATTTATATTTAAATATATACCATACATATAATTATGCATAATATATTGTATGATACAATATTTACATAAAAATATGTACATATTATAATATATAATATATGCAATATATGTACTGTACTTAAATTCATATAAATTATTTATGTACAACATAGTGTTAAAAGGAGTAGCTTAATGATAAATTTTTTTTTTAATTTTCTTTTAAAAATCTTTTATCCTGATCATTGAACATCAAAGATTTCATACTTTTCTCGTAGAGTCGTAGATATCAAAATCATTGTCCAACTCTTCGCATCGATTTGTCATTGTAAATATGCGATTGATTTTTTAAATTTGCATTTCACAAAGTCAGTTTCGTAGTGTAAAATGTCATGAATAAATGTTCAATCATGCTTTCTGCGAATGAATCTATTGACAAATTAATTTACTTATATAGAACGCGTATACACACATATGTAAATGTGCATTTACATTATACGAAATTGTCAGCTTATCGTGGTACAATCGTGTGATACCATCGTCGCACGAATTATGATATCAAAAATATTATAGCACGTGCTTCTACTTACAAACGTTTTCGCGAATCATCGATTGGAAAAGAAATGTGAAAAAGTGGAAAGAAAAGGATCATTGGCAATTTGACATGATGATGAGTCGTCTACATTGTGAACAATAAACTTCATCATTCAAATTTTAATTCATCATTTTTTGCTAAAGTAGTCTGCTACGTCTCGGTCTATCTGGTCTGCTACCCTGGAGTGCTTGTTGATGAGTTCTCATGTGCGCTTCCGTATCTTCACGTAGTATCCATTGTCTGCAAATATTGCACATTACTCTAAACCTGAGTCGTCGACGAGGTCCATTCATTCCCCCGTATCCATTAGGAGATACATTATTTCTGTTTTGGTTAGATTGATTCCGAGATGATTGAGATAGCCGGTTCTCCATGTTGTGGTTTGAATTCTAATCGGTAAAACAACTGATTACAAAAAAGTAGTCTTATATGTAGTCTGCGATTGAGTAACTTGAAACTCCTTGGATATGAATATAAATGTTTGCATCTTTGCCTTATTTTAATATCAATGCAGTATGTATTCTGAAAAAGTGTTGAAAATATCACTAGTTTATAGCAAAAAAATTACTTTGGACTACGTGTCTTTCATAAATTTTTAGATGCTGAAAACAATGTCGCAAGTGAAAAAATTCTAGCCCGTCGGATTTCCAAGATAATTGAGGTTTAATACTTAAAAAATAGCTTCTTTGCGATATTTGACATTTTTCAACAAAGAAGGTTAACGTTATCTTGAAATTTCGATCAGGAGTCATGAATGTTTTGTGTATCCCCTATAAAATGCATTTTTTTTAATTTCAATATCTTTTTTAATTTCATTACTTTTTAGCCATATTATGAACGATTAAAGATAGCTATTTTGAATATGGTGACTCCAGCAGCGTCGCATACGTGTATGCGGATTAATTTCTTAGGGTCACATTTCGATAACTGTATCTTAATACTTTTACGCACAGAATTATGAGACTAATCCATTGGTGTAATAAAAATACATCATGGCTTAAAAAAAAAATGCAATTAGTAATATGCAACTATATATCTTTCATAAAACAACTCTCTCCCCTCCCCTCTTTCTCCCCTCCCCTTTCTCTCTTTCCCCACTCCCCCTGCCCTCTCTCACTCTCTCTCTCTCTATATGTGTGCGCGCATTGTTGTTTTAAAATTATTTTAGCGTTGCCGCATGCGCATATGACGCTGCCGCGATCCTCATATTCGAAATAGCTCTTATTTTTAATCGTTTATAACATGGCTAAAAAGTAAGGTATTGAAATAAAAAAAAAATGCATTTTATATTGGATAAATAATACATTCATGACTCCTAATCAAAATTTCAAGATAACGTTAACCTTCTTTATTAAAAAATGTCAAATATCGCAAAAAAGCCATTTTTTAAGTATTAAATCTCAATTATCTTGGAAATCTGACGCGCTAGAATTTTTCCGTTTGCGGCATCGTTTTCAGCATTCAAAAATCTATAAGAGAAACGTAGTCCGGTTCAAAGTAATGGAAAAAAAAATTTTTTGTCAATTAGTGTAATTTTTTGATATTTTTGGTATGCTATTATACAGTATATAGTAACATACATAATGATTTATGTATATGTATGTATAACTTAGGAATAAGAAAATATAATTTAAATCGGACTTTCAAACTTTACAATAATAAATAACAATAAAATTAAGGGTAATGAGAGTCAGCGCGGGAAAAGGTGCGCATAGATTTATGCGCACCTTAATTTTATTGTTATTTATTATTGTTAGGAATAAGATTCAAAATCTTAGAAATCTGCTAATTAGTCGAAATTACTATTTTGTGAAATTAGATTCTAGCGCGATTGTTTCAATATATTCATTTATATACATTTCCTTACTGTCTGAAAATGAATCAGTATATTGTTATTTAAAAACAACAAATATTCGCTGATGATTAAATCTGCTCATATAGCGTTTTCCCCTGGGAAAACTGATGCAACACTGGTGCGCACTGAGTGCAATTGTGTTGTTCCACTGTGAAAACTAGTTCAGTGTTTAATGTTGCATTGATAAAACTGATGCAAAAAACTTGCACTGAGTTCAACTATTGCTCCACTATCTTTGAAGTCAGTGGAGACCAATGTAAGTTGAAGTTGAGGTTGTTTGTGCTAAGGTATGATATGTTATGATATTACATTATTGTAATTAATGTTATAACAATGATATTGTTCAATGTTTCTAATAATAGCTGTGCAATGACATTTTGACGTTTAAAATTCTTTAAATGTAAAAATTTAATTAAAAAAATGTTTTAAATAAATAAATGAATCAGAATAAAATAAGTAATTTAAGTTTGAACATAATTATATATTATATATTTTTAGGGGTGAATAAAATGGATGTCGAATGATATGTTCCATTGAACAGCACTAAAATTGCACTATTGCTGCACCAGTTTTCCCAGTGGAAAACGCTATAAATATAGCATTGACACCATTGATTCATTTTTAGAGAATACTGATAGATCTTTTTGCAATAATATATTTCTGCTACTTACACTTTTTTTCTTTTTTATATTCTTATATTAATAATTCGTTTACGTATTCTAAATATTAAAGAAGTAAAAGCGTTATTTATTATATTTTTCGTTTAGCACTCGTCTTTTTAACTTTTATGTTCACTGGCACTATTTTGCCTGTGTCGTTCGAATCATGTCTCGATCTCAACTGTCAGAAATTGTTCTGCCGAACTACCACAAGTGTCCTTATTAAACGGCTAGTAAACATCTCGGTAAACATACATAGAATACATTGAACTTGAATATTTAGACGTTTATGAAATTGTTTTGGTTATTCTTATTATTATAACTTATATCTATATAACTTATATTATACGTGGTAACTCATTTTAATCTTAACAGACAAATATTTCGAAAATGTGAAATTTTACTAAAAAACATTTTAAAAGTTGTATGATATATAGATATACATATAGAGAGGAATGTTATCATTGTATATTAATATATTATACAATTTTTGTTTGGAAATTTGGATTTTTGTTTTTTAGTAAATAAAATTGTAAGTTTTCGAGATACTCGTCTGTTAAGCCATTATGATATGAATTTAGACCGATGAGAGCAAATTTAGGTAGAGATGCTGCTTGTATTTAACATAGGATAAGTATTTATATGGTGTGCGTTATATATTGTAAAATCGTATAAGACTAGAATAATGATTTCAGATTTGTAAGACATGCGGTTTAAGTTAAATGTAAAAGTAGATTTAAAATTAATTATAATCTTAATTGTGTGTGTGTGTGCGTGCGTGCGTGCGTGCGTGCCTGCGTGCGTGCGTGCGTGTGTGTAAAATTGTGATTGTTATTTTAATATTAATTTATATTAATTAAACAGTAAACATTGTTTATTTCTTTTATGTAACATTTACTTATTATATGAGGTCTAGCAGCGCGCTAAGTTTTTTGACGTAAAAAATTTTATTTTAATATATATATATAAAATTTTCTCATTTTGTAATGCTTCGTCTTTAATTTTTTGAGATTAAATGTTATATTCCATTGCAAATATAAAAGATTCTTGAATAGAAAGATAAAGGTACGTATCACTTTGTCTCGTTAATTAAATGTTATATGTTGCAATAAAATATATGTTCTTTTCGCAATTTACAAAATA
>NW_017298545.1:889548-950699 GCF_001594075.2 Trachymyrmex cornetzi
AAATGTTATATTCCATTGCAAATATAAAAGATTCTTGAATAGAAAGATAAAGGTACGTATCACTTTGTCTCGTTAATTAAATGTTATATGTTGCAAGAAAATATATATTTTTGCATTCGGCGTAATTTAAAGATTTTATTTTTTTTTTCATACATGCATACGTACTACTGAGGGGTAATTTATAATAAAAAATCGACAATATATTAACACTTGAATTATATTATTTATGTTACAATTTTTTTTTTAGTTTATGTAAATTACAGTTTTTTATGGAAAGTACATGCACACTTGGCGCCTTTTTTTTACCTTGGTGGACACATAATAAATTATTATTATCATTGCGAATACTAAAGCTTAAAAAAGCTTTTCTTATTAAATTAAATGAAGCAATATAAAATTGCTTATTTAATTAGATCATGTTATTGTCAAAACTTATATATGTATATACAGAAGCTAAATGAAGACAAACATGAAAATGCTCTGAAATTTCTCGCTTCGTTATGAACTTTCGCTCTGGCACTTTCCGCTGATCATTATTTAATCTTTATCAGATATCTTCTACCAAATATAATTTTACAAGCAATACGTTGCGTGTCTGTAGAAACCAGTTTATGGGACCGATTATTATCATTTTACGATCGCCAAGGACGTCGAAAATATCCTCATGATGAGGAAGAGATTATATATGTTTCGTCACATATACATATATCGCTTTCTAAACTAAAGCGATTCGATAGCTCAATACAACTAGATTTATACGTATTTGCAATACAACAATTGAAAGGATGGGCGGAATAAAGGCCTAATTATAAAATCTTGATATTAATAAAAATTAAAATAACTTATTATTTTTTTTCATTATACAAAAATTGATACAATATTAACTGAATTTATGTAATGTCTTTAAAAAGTTACATGTTATAAATCTTCTCTATTACGATCAATATTATATGAAAAAGCTAATTGCCCGAAAAAGGACCTAAGTAGAATTGTGTCTTTATTCCGCCCATCCCATTAATTATGAAAAATCTAAAATCTTAAAGAATGCTGTAAAGAGCTTGTTGAAATATACAGTATCTTTTTCCCATGATTTAACGCGATCATCAGTGTTATTGTCTCCCATACCTAAGAAATATGATTACCATATAGTAATATCGTAGCGCGTTGTAGCAACTCACTGTTTCAGAATCATGTAATAATAACCGCGCTCCATATCGAGAGAGCAGGAACCCGTTGATGTAAGCGTCGGCGCATTAACACGGACCTCTGCCGAATCGTTTAACATTATAATGACCGGGCTCCTGAGAACAGTCGTAACAGGTAGGAACACGCGACCTGTTGCGAGAGAAAGAGAGAGAGCGGACCCCCCGTGGCCTCCGTTCACCGGAGTATACGATGTTATCTTCATCTCTAGAGAAGCTAGAGAAGCCAACTCGCGATGTACGCCCGCGTAAACAATGGGCCGGTCGAGCGACTTTTGATCATTTGAACGGAGTGCATGTATGTATATACACGTAGTGTGTCGTGAAAAATACTCGCGAGTAGCTGCGCAGTAAAGATACTGAGTTGCTCCGTTATTATCGCGAATATCTGCGGTATTCAGTTGCGAATACCCGCATATACGCGTCGGAAACGTCACCCGGGAAGACTTACAATGTACACCGTCGGGGAGAGCTTTCTCGAGTATCAGTCTTCTTTCTTTTAGACTGCCGCTAAATAAACAGCCGACAATGGAGATATTATGGCGCGCGGTTCTGAAATGCTTGGCATGTGCATGTTTCTCGCGAATCAAAGTTTCTGACATACAGAAATATCCGCGACAATATAGTATTATTATTAATTGTTACACAATATAGTATTAATTATTATTGTATGAAATTGTTGAACATGTTTGTTGAAACAATATTGCGATGTATATTTAACATTAAAATAATACCAACGTTTATTTCTCACTAAAAAAAAAGGAGGGGTCAAACGAATAAATTGCTATAAAAATAAAAAAGTAACAAAAACCCGTATATTTTATATAAAGGACATAATTATTGAAAAATAAAAAATTTTTAGAATCTATTGTTTTACACAAAATGTTAATCTAAAAAATAAAAACGTATTCACCAATGACCGCTCGGTACTTGGAGTATTAATTTATTATTTAAAAATCGAGTCGTAAATTTATTTTAAATGTCTGCAATTAAAATTATTTAATTATTAAGCAGTAACTATTAAGAAATAATTTTGTATTTTATAACTCTTTTATATGATATTGTATTATATTACTCAAAACGTGTGATGTGCATTATGAATTCAATGCAAGAATAGTTCACGGTGGCGCAAGCTGTCGGAAGAAACAGAACCTGGTTCTAAACTGACTGTTGAAATCAGTGTGTGTAGCTACTGATGATACTTCAAATATTATTTCAGTAGATATAATGAATTGATGCATTATTGAATTTTTTTCGTACATAATTTATTAATTGTATTAATTTATCGAAAAATAGTTTCGCTTTTACGCTCTATTATAGCTTTAAATCTCTCTTGCTACTGATATATTGTACCTTAAATCTGAAGCATTTAGCCTGAATGAAACTATCCCACATATTATAGAAGATGAACGTATTGCTATATGAAAGGAGCAAATAACGGATTGCTTATAAAATACATTTATTGTTTAGAACATTATTTTAATTTTCTTTTTTTTTATACTTATAAAATCGTAATTAAAATCATAAAAGGTTCCAATAACTATTGATAAACGATTACGATACAACAATTATTACACAAAGAATTTAAAAAGTATATGCATACAATAGGGTAACTCTGGCAAATACGCCGCGCTGGGATTTGCGCCGCAGAAGTCAGAAAAAATAGAAGGAGTAGGGGTAATTTTCTTGCAACTAATCTGTTACATGTCTTTATGTTATGTTAGTATTGTGTTATGATTTCAGCTTCTTACTGTTAATATTAATGAAATTATTGTGAGTTGAATCGATTTGTCACTGTAATAATAATAAGTAACGCCATCATTATAATCTACATAAAATGATTAATGTAGGGCGTGTAAAAGACTTAGTGATTATTTCGTGATACATACGTGTAATGAAATAGTAAAGCATGTTGTGTAGCAAAATACAAGTGCTTTGCTTTCGTATTCTTTGTTTAGTTTGTTGTCTTGTATATCCCACCTGTTTGGGATAGACGGCATTTTTAGTGAGCGGGATTTATGCCCAAAGCATACAAAGTGCGCAAATTAAATTCAGTACACTAAATGCATAAACGCATTATATGAAATATGTATCTTATGTCATAACACTTGTAATATATGTAAGAGGATTGTAATTATTTTTTATTACTTCATATACATATTTACTATTCTTATTCTTGAAAACTTTATAAACACATTTTATAAGTTATTGTGTCATTATACGTCTTATTTATATGCATTATTTGTAAATTTTTCATGAGCCGTACATACCCCCCTCCCCCTATGAGTAACCATATATCCTACTCCTATGGGATATATGGTAAAAATGCAAAGGTTTCAAAAAGTTTATTTTTTAATATGAAAAATAAATATTTCGGATTTCTAATATTTTTTTCATAGTAGTAGACAGTACAAAGTTTTTACTGATATAGTTTGTTTACTCTAAACATAGTAAATAATACTTAATAAATTAAGTTTCTGATAGGTGCGGCGTATATACCGGAGTTACTCTATATGAAAATTAGATTTATGACATATGTATTATAGTTTTTTACATTCGTGAAATGAAAATAACGTTAAAAGTATATGATTAGATATTAGATATTAAATAATATTATGTATCAATATAAATATTTAAAATAATTTCAGATTACTTCAAATATGCATATAAAAAAGAATGGTCATATGAGTAATAAAAAAATTCAGAGATGTTTAATATTATTTAATTTCAGAAAGCTCAATAAATATGCGCTCAAGGGGAACATACGCTGCGAATATCATTCGCCGCAGACTAAAATATATGTCGACAATAAATAACATTGATATAATCCGTAGCGAGTAAATTAAAGGACTCTATACATGCTCTAAGAGTAATCGCATATATCTGGCAAAATAGCCAAGATTGTTTTTATAAAGTTAACTACTAGAGGAAGGACATAGCAACGTGTCGCGATATGTACGAACGTATCTAAAAACTTTTTTTGAGCCTTATAATCTATATCTGCAAAGAAGTACGCCAACGCATTTGCGAATATTATTTTTCGATCAAATAAACAATAAAAAAAAATTGTCGATATCACTTGATCTATTACAACTTTACACAATGATAAAAACTAATTTTCTGATCATTGTGATGCACATGTTCGTGATTGTGGCGTAATATCTATATTTTTTAAATATATACATAAATAATTGTATAAATATTGTTATAAACTGAAATTTTTTGTACATTAGAAAAAGCCGCTATCCGTACAATATAAAAAATTAAAATAATAAAATAATTAAAAATAAATAATTTTTTCTATTTTTAACTCATCCTGTATATTAGAGGTATACGAATCAAGCATTTGCAAAGTCGAATCGAATCGAATTGAATCTATAACGACATGTTCGAAAATGAATCGAATCTGAAATCTTTACGCCGAATCGAATCGAATCCTTTCGAAAACGAATCAAATCAGATCAAATTTTAACATACATCAGCTAAAAAAAATTTATTAAAAACTAAAAAAATTTATTTTGAATGTACAAGTGTAAAAAATGAAAAAATTAATAATATGTTATAAATGTATTAAAAACAATATTTTTTGGTAATATCTGTATGTTGAAAATGACTCATTTTTACGTTTATCTAAAAAGATCTGGACCATCATTGAAAATACTGCATAGTTCATTATTTTTTAAATTAGTTTTTAAAATCAATCTCCCTCTCATTCTCTCTCTCTCATTACACCATTGAATAGAAAGAGATAGAAATGGCGTCTTCTACGATTCCTCTCTTTTATTTCTCTTATCGACCATTTTGACACACGGATCGCGCAGTCCATTCTCTATGTCTTTGATGTATATCGAATCCACAGTGATTCGAATCGAACTAATTCGCACACCTCTGCGTATATATACATGTATATATATACATATATATATACATATATATTTTTATTTTATTTATGTACAGTGACATTTGTCTACCTTTGAGCCTTTGAGCTTTTACAAATCATACGTATTAAAAAATTATAATTGTGTAATGAAATAAGTCTTCGTAAAATTGTTGGATAGTGATATTGAAATGAATATCATATGTACTGCTTTATAATGCGCGCGAAGAACGTGTGATTATACTGTGTACAATATAGTAGTATAATTAAAAACACGTTTTTGCAACGCGGCCAGTATGCTCGAACAATTACGAACTGGAATTGAGAATTAAAAATACTTTTTTATCGGAGTCTTTGATGCTCTATGCGTTTCCAGTGAACCGCTCTTAGTTGTAATTTATAATTTTTGTACAGCTATCAGTCATTAAATAGAACAGCGGATGCTGAAAGTTTTAACCCTTTCCAGCTTTTTATAATTCTACTCAAGTATAATAACTACTTGCACACAATTTTCTGCGCAACTTGTTGCCTAATAAATGGCACACTTTGCTTTACATATAAATCACTTATTTAAAAAGCGATATTAACGTAGAATTTTTGCCAAATTCTTTTCAATTATCACTTTGAAAATAAGAAATATATATATATTTTTTTTTATATGTACATCTTTTGGCATTTATCTACATCAAAAATGTAGGAACATGAAAAGAAACGGTTCTGAAGGAACTATCAAATGACACCGGAAAGGGTCAAATATATTTACGCGAGTTTATTTACACAAAATAGGATGTGCTATCTGTCATCTGGCAACACTACTTTATACATTATACAAGAATGCTATTAAGTGGACCCTTAACGAGAAATATATTCGTATAAAAAAAAATCTTTCGCAAGAAATCCACTCGTGTATCAATAAATAATCAGAATAAATATCTGATCGAGTATGCAGCCAGTCGGTGATTAGTCTTACGATATTAATTAAATTGTGATGTGAGTGTGAATACGATGGCGACGCATGATCGACAAACGCGTAGTCGCATTCGCGAGGAAATATTAACCCTTTCAATGTCCCATATATTTTTTTAGGATATTTTTTTTCTAGTCATTATAATAATTCCTTTTATTTTTTAACCAGTAATTTGCAATGTTAAGATTAAAATTAAAAAATAAATTTAACAATATAAGTATAATTTAAATATATCGATTTTATATAAAAATAATGTCTTCACTAAAAATTAAAAAAAAATTCTTTTAAGATGTCTAACTTTAATTGAAATTACTGAAATAATTAAAAAAAACGTCTGGACAGTGAAAGGGTTAAAAAAGGGAGGAAAATTACCGAATTTTTTATATGTATACTGATTTAAAAAAATGTCATGGTCACACGAACACGTCGCCACTCGCAAAACACCGGATCTATTCAAATGCGCTAGCTTTCCCTCGAAACGTGACTCGAATCAAAAATAGAGGAAAAAGGATAAAGAACGATATATACGATGCGTCCCTTCCATCTCGAGAGTCAGTCTTAAAGATGCATTGAGCAGAAGACGACAGGACTGCTGGATGAAGGATGCACCGACGTCGATCGTCTCTTCCGCTTTCGTCGCGAAATCCGCATTTACGAGAAGCAGCTCTTCTCTTTTGTACCCTTTGGTTGCTTGCCTGCGATGACGAATAATGTCGGTCATCCGTGTGTCTGCGACGGTCAGATGATGCGACTTAATTTCGCAATGGAAGTCAGTCTCAAAAGTAGTTTAATTTCGCCATCGATAGCTAGTTGTCTCGAGTAATATACATGCTTTCTATATCAATCTTAAGTTATTTAGATCGATACTCTTGTTTTTCTTTATTTTATATATGCTGTTTTTCAATTTTATATTTTTACTTGAATCTCTTCTTGTTTTAAGCTGCTTAAGATATTTATGTTTTAATTTTGGCTCACATTTGCGCATATGACGTATTCATAAAAAGATGCGTGTTATCGGCAAGATCTTATTGTTTAAATAATTTACATTCTACCATTTTTTTGCGGGTACTTAGGCTTCATCATTGAGTTTTTTCATTCATTCGAGACCGAATTTCGCTATATTTCAGGACGCTCTACTCAAATAGGAATTCTACCCGCAATAGGAATTCTCTAAGAAGAGAGAAAATGTTCATTGTTGAATTATCGTAATTAATTAAATTAACATATTTTCTCTCCATTGTTCAAAAATTCAAGGGAATATCTGGTTAATTAATTAAAATGCCACATCAGAGAGAGTTTATTCTCTCTCGATTCAAAGAATCCTTTAGTATGACCTTGTGATTACATTCGACGAAGGCGAATACCTTGAAATTCGTTCATGTATTAACTTTCTTGCTTCATTCCGGAATGATCACCGTCTTTGTGGATTTTGACCTTGATCTTATACAGTCATTTATCTTTAATCGAATGTACCTTTAGGCATCTGACTAGTTTCCAATTTCTTCATGAAATCGTCTACTTGCGTCAGAGCATTGACACATCATCGGTGTTTTTCTTCTCTAGCAGCATGGACGTTCTTTCTTCCATTTGAATATTCCCGGCGCTACCATTTCTGCCAGGTTCACAGGATATCTTCAACATACTCGGTTGAAGATTAACGTACTTGTGAGGCTCTTTGTTTTTTACGTCAGAATCTCCATGAAGCCACGTTTGCTTCAAGACAGAGGCTCTTGTGGAATCCAGTAAAGGACTAGAACTGTCCTGCTCGCAAGATTGACTAATCAGGGAATCCAAAGTTTGATCATCGTCCTGCCCATTCAAGTCAAGCAGAAGCGGAGTTGGTGAATTTGGAATCTTTAGTCCTTGTGTTTGCGAAGATTGACGTTGCGACCACAAAAGGGAAAATTTCCGATTATTCTCTGATAGTTGTATGTCGAGTTGCGCAGTGTGCTCTAATTGCACGCTCGACAGGGGCACGTCCAGACAAGGTGCAATGATACGAGGATTCAACGCCAAGAAATCAACGATCTCCGGTGCCGATGGCCTTTTCGAGTGATCTACGTTCCAGCAGGAATACATTAAATTTTCGCTGCAAACAGAATTATCAAATATAAATCAGATGATAAATAAGGTACAACTAGTATCATCAGGATGACTACTTACAGCTGTAGTTTTATTTTTTTCGGCGCAGTGAGGCAATTGCCAGCCTTTACATGCGTGAGTACCTCATTATTACTCATCCCTTGAAAAGGAAAGCTACCGAATGTAACAATTTCGTAGAGTAGTACGCCGTAAGACCAGACGTCAGACGCTGGCGTAAAAATACCCAGTGCTAGTGATTCTGGTGACATCCATCTTACTGGTAACATACCTGAACGAAACAAATTTTACCCGTAAAATCATAATGTTGTGAAGACAAAAACATCGTTAATTGTATCTTCTCTCACCTTTCCGATTGAATTTATAATAGTCGTTTTCGTACATTGGCCTCGTCATGCCAAAGTCACCAAGTTTTACTACCCGTTGGGCGTTTACTAGACAATTGCGCGATGCAACATCCCTAACGAAAAGGAAGAATATATAAGAGAATAAAATTGTGTCATCGCTAGTCATAGACAGCAATTGAAATTGTTTGACTCACCTGTGGACGTATTTTAATTGCGCCAAATAACTGAGCGCTCTGGCGACATCTAATGCCATGGCGGTTAATTTTTTATTCGATATCTCGTCGGAATCCTCGTAGCTTCCATCGTTGACCAAATGTCTTCTGGCCAACAAATAGGTTTTTAAATCGCCGTAAAGCATAAATTCCATTACGGTCAACACAGGTTCAGACTTGATGCATACACCCAATAACTTAATGATATTCGAATGCTCGAATTTCTTCATGACCTCGACTTCACTAAGGAAATCTAGTTTTTCATCAGTCGAGCTACCGACTTTCAAAGTCTTCACGGCTACAGCGAGCCAGCCTTTCTGAGAAAAGAAAGCTTCACCACCATAAACGGTACCGAAGGCTCCCTCTCCGATTTTTCGATTAATCACTACTCTATCTCGCGGAATTTCCCATACATCCAAACTAGAAGTATCTATCTGCGATAGGATACCCAGAGACTTCATGTATTTTTCATGAATCTGCATTTTTTTGTCATAGCTAAACAAGTAACAAAAAAGGAGGTATTGTTAAATAAAATTTTTGGAAGTAATGCCTTGATATAAAATTTGCTTTCTGCATACGTATATTACGATATAATAAATGTAGAAGCAATAGCTTCTACATTTATTATAAAGTAATAGCAAGATTATAATAAACGTACTTTCGTTTAATGATGATGAAGCTGATAATCAAAACTGTTCCAAGAAGGCCAAAACCGATAATATTAGCGACCACAATCGCTACTTCGCAAGAAACATCTAGCAGTTCCGCTAATCCTCCTAGAACACATCTTGATGGAGGCTCGGAACCATCATCAGGCATTGTCTCCGATAACCAAACGAAAGCTGAAATATTCAACTCCAAAGTGCCGCCCATTACTTCGTGCTTGGCTTCGGAGATATTTGGATAAAAGTTACCAACAATGTTCGTTTCATTATCGACAAACTGAATAATATTGATAACAGAGTATCTCGATGGTCCGCCTAAAAATTTTATTCTTCCGGATACCTGAAAAATACAAACACAATTATTGCAACCTATTGTTTGTATAGATATACCGCGGTTGCAAGATATCTCAAAAGAATTTTTCATCATATTGAATCTTTTTATCTTTTAGTGAAAGTAGGAAAATTATCGATTATAATAGGCTGCCCTACATATTTTTTTTTACAATGTTATATGTATAATAGATTAATAAATTACATCTGAATTTTCAATTACAGTGACAAATTGGAAATCGGAATCGGAATAAGGACTTGATCTTAATCCGGGAATTTATGGATATTTTGCTGACAATGGCACGAAATATATATAGCCAAAATATCCGGAAGTATGTTTTTTTAATTTAAGTATAATTGTATAGAAACTTTGCACAAAAAATTACAGTGCCGTATTGTCACCAGCCTTTTGAATATTAATTATATAATCGATAAATATTTGTTCCACTAACCCCATAAAAATCGGTCTCGCTGATAATATGCGTGAGGCGATTGACCGTATGGTCGCTGTGAAGATCGAAGACATAACTCTGGTTCTCACGGATAAGTCGATCTATAGCATAAGCGTAGGTCCACATGGCGTCGTAGGCGTAACCGGCGTAGTTAGAGGGTTGCTGATTCTGCATTCGGCAGATGTTCTCGTAACGTTCACGCCACTCACGCACAGTGATTCCCTCCTGCATTATATCGTCATCTCGAGCGAAGTATGCGTGCGACAGACCGAGATGTCCGTTTATGGCCTTCATCATTTCATTCGTTGTGCAAGGTACCTGTTCGCCTTTCTCGTTGTAATAATCGGTATCGTACCATTGTGGTCGAAGCCAAAGCGGAAGGAACCAGACGTAGCCCTTTAAAACAAGAATCAATTAAAAATTATGAATTTATCTTTAATTTGATGCTTTTATGATTTATTCGAAAAAATGAGGGCGAAATATAATATTTATATAATTATTACACACCTGGACAGCTGTCATCTCTAGTTTATATGCTTCGCACATGACTTGACGAGCTACTTCACTGTATACGTCTGCAATAATAATTCTTGCTCGTTTTTCTTTCAAACCTTGCAAATACTGAAAATTAATATTGTAAAATTATTTATTATACAATATAATATATTATAGGACCGTATATGTGATAACACAAACTATAGAAATCAAAGCCTTAAACGGTCCAGTTGGATCTTAATACTTGTATGATTCTTATGTGAATTTATATACTACGTGTGTAGTCACCAACAACGCGCGCCGAAATGATTTTGCGTATGTTAAGTTAGCATCCCAATATTGAAATTCCATAGTTCTGATTAGAGTTCCCGTTTCCTTTTGTCCAGACGAAGAGTTCTCTATAATTTATAACAAGAGTTCCGCTTAATAACTATTTTTAAATAATTTTTAAAAAATGGGGTGCTAACTTCTTATCGAAATTCGAGATCGAATAGTTCCGAGCGACTCAATAGCTTTATTTAGTGAATACCTATAGAGTTCCTGATGCATAAAAAAAAATTTTGAAAAATCCCCAAAAAATTAAAAATTTTTGAAAAATCAATTTTTAGATACAATAGTTCTGATTAGAGTTCCTGCTTCCTTTTAACGAGACTAAGAGTTCTCTATATTTTTTAATGCGAGATTCAGTTAATAACAATTTTTTAATAATTTTTAAAAAATGGGGTGCTAACTTCTCAGCGAAATTCGAGATCGAATAGTTCTGAGCGGCTCAATAGCTTCATTTAGTGAATACCTAGAGTTCCTGACACATAAAAAACAATTTTGACAAACAAGAAAATTAAAAAACAAAAAAAACCATTTTTGATCACTTCTTTAATTTCGCGTATCTTGAATATCGTTGGCCCAATCGCTTTGTCACCTGATACTTTTCGATAGAACTCATCGAGAACTCCCATATTAAAATATGTAAAATAATTAATTCTTATTGCAAAAAATAGTCTAAAGGCTTAGGACGCTCGCATGGAGATCCGACTCCCGGCCGAGATAATATTTTTCGCAATAAGAATTAATTATTTTACAGATTTTAATATGTTATTCAACATTATTAAGATTGTTTCGAAGATGCGAATAAGCATCAAAAATTTGTTAAATTGCCTATCAATTTAACTCGTGATATTATTGCGGTAATTTAATAGAATTGGCGTTTCAAGACCGAAAAATCATTTCGGCGCGCGTTTCTGGGGACTACACACGTAGTATATAAATTCACATAAAAATCATACAAGCATTAACATCCAGCTTTACCCTTTAAGGCTTTGATTTCTATAGTTTATTTATTATAGTTAAGATATTTACTAGTTTTTGCATAAAAATATTATCAAAAAATATTAAAGTATCAAGTTCTGGTCGCTTAAATAATGTATATGCAATTTGCATTAGTAATTTTTAATAGTATTCTATTGCTTCCATTATCATTTTTGATAATGGAAAAACAAATATTTAATTCCCATAAATCAAGATTAAACCTACTTTTGTCATGACGTCAGCTTCTCGCTCTCTTGGAAACTTGACGTTCGCCACAAAATCGATGCTGTTGTCTCTGAGCATATCCTGCATATATGATATGTACTCGGTATATTTCTGTCCATCTTCTGTCAATGAAGCCACTCGATGCCAACCTAATCTCTGCAAGAGTTGCACGTAGACATGTTTATATTGTTTGTTCTCACCAATGGTCCTGAAGAAATACGGATATTTGGTGCGATCGTCGAAACTAGATCCTTCTGCGCTGTAACTGATTATCACTGTTCTATAGTGTTTCGACACACCGACTAAGGGCTCCACAGTTTCCGAACAAGCAGGCCCCAATACGCCAACCAGCTTTTGGTAGTAATTATGTATGATATAATCGATGAAGGATTTCATCACCATATCCGACTTACATTGACCATCACTGGCTAATAAAGTCAAGTTGTAATCTCTCAGCAGGGTGTTGTTAATGTTGATGACTTCTTTCGCCATTTTAGCGGCGATCACGATCGATTTGGCCATGTAGGAGTTGCCGCTCATGGGAAATATACCACCTACGAAGAGGGTATTTTTGTCGTCGTTGCTGGGCTTCCATTCTGTTAGGACATAGTTCAGATTATCCTTTAACCAATCACAGGCAATTTGTTCATCCGAGACGTTCATTGGTGCTTGTAAACGACGTGTGATCAAAATTTCATACATCTCTCGACTAAATTTAGCGCGATTTATCGCCTGAAAAGCGATCTTCGCGATTGCTTCCAATCTACTCCACACTAATTTTGTCAGTCTGTTGGACTCATACATGCAGCCGATCGAATCGTTTTTCATTCCGCAACGTGGAAAGTCGATCGTTGTAAATTCCCTTTCGTTCGGGATCACGCTGCTGGGCGTATAGTGCAGAATCACCAGTGATCTAAAGAGAAAACTTTGTTATAAAACTTTACATTTTTTTTTGTATAGTACTTATTAGAGATCTTATATGAGAGTCTGGCCAAATTACTCATGGCCAGACACTGATATTAGGGTCTTAGTACTTACGGTATCGATCGACAATAAAAAAAAATTAGATACTTTTCAGATCAATACCTGTTTTCGATGGAAGCCGATGAGTTCTGCGCGAGCATGTACTCCTTGGTTAAATATTTGATTAGATGTTTGAGATTCGGTCCTACCCACGCCACCTTAACATAGAGTTTCATCTGATCGATATGTTCTTTTATGAAACGAGTTACATCAGAGTATTCTGCTAGTAGCAGCGCGCAGTTCGGCGGCCTTTGCTGGCCTTGGCCGTGACATTGTTCCGGGATGTACATCCCATGTTGGCAAAAAGCTTCATGGCAGTAATATTCCCCCATTTGTGTGTTTATCATAAATTTCTTAACGATAGGTAGGTATGCCTCGTCGACGGCGAACCTGCTGGCAGTCTCTAATTTGGAAAAGATTAGCCAATTATCATCAGGTCTGGCTAATGCTTCCGGAACAAACCAGCCAAAGTGACCTGGTGGCGCTATCGAGCCGCATTCCTTCACGTCGTATTTACTCAGCAGCGGCGACGTGTCCTGCTGCGGCGGAATCCACACTTCCATGTTCACCATTATTTCTGGAAATCTGTAATTGAGACAGGAATGTTAATTGCTCGCTTTAAACGCATGTACGTCCCTCCGGCAGAAGGTTTGAAAGTGATGTAAGTTTGTTAATTACACACACACACACACACACACACACACACACACACACACACACACACACACACACAAGTTCAAACTCTTAAATATATTCTCAAAAAATAGAGGAAATATTCTCAAAAGATAGAGGAAATATTAAATATGTGATGGAATTGTTAATAATTTATATAAATCATGATCACCATTATATCAAAAAGGAAACATTAAATTTAAAAGCTTGATATTTTTTCATTTTTTTTTAATTGCCAAATATTAATTGACTATATTTCATTTTGTAACTGTTGTATTTAAATCGTCAGAAAAATGTTGTTAATCAATAGTCGATACGTCTCAAAATGCCTTAAATTGAAGTATTAGTACACAGCTAAAAAAATTTGATACTACATCTTGAAATTTGCAACGTTCGCAATATCTCATGTTTCAAGAAGAATACAGTTTGTTTGAAATTTGCATGAAAATAAATACTTTTAAATGATTGAGAAGCAGTGCAGAGAAATTTAATTACTGTCGGTAAATACAATTTGAGTATTTGCTGGAGAAAGCATTGCTGTAAAGATGCAATATAATCAGTCAGCAAAAAAGAACATTGTGATAGTAAGTGTTCTCAATTACATGAAAAGGACGATTTTGAAATATCTAAAAATTTAGCTACACTGAGAAAAATTTCTAATTGAAAATGAACGAACTAGAAGTTGCTGATTTTATTGTCTAAATTATTTGGAGTGGACTCTTACTCTAAAAAGTGAAAGTGAAACCAGTCTTGAAAAAAAATTCTCAAATCTGTGTCTGGTTAAACTTTTAGGTATTTTAGCAAAATCGTTCTTTTTGTATAATTCACTCAAACATTATTTTAGTTATTGACATAATATGACATAATATAAAATATAAGCGCGCGTGTGTGTGTGTTTATATTGAAGTTGTGTATTCCACTCGTTTTATGCAAATATAAAAGATCAGTATATCTATTTAAGAACTCATTGAAAAGCGAATGTTTAAAAATTTACAAATTTTATTACATTTCACGAATTGAAAAAGAAAGGCTGTAAGATATTCAAGGAGTAATAAAACAAGTGACGAACTTTCGAGAATGTCAAAATATAAAAACAAATAACTCTCATTTAAATAACACTCTTTATTTGTTTTTATATTTTGATAGTCAAAGAGCCCTGCAGTTTCAACTTTATTATTACACGATGTCTACAATTATCTATATTTGTCTTACATTTTTAACTCGGTGTATGTTGGCTTTTCAGATAGTCTCTCAAAAACTTCAGACGCGTTGAAGTTGTCATCCTTCTCGACGATGGCGACTCCAGTATAGCCCAATACTTCAGTCAGAAAAATCTTCATGATTTCTGACGCTAATCTCTGTGTCACTCTTCTCGACACTTCGAACGGAATATTTAAAAAATGACCTTCATATTGGATCACTCTCTTTGGATTGACCTCTATAAAAAATATATTTCAAATTAAAATCTTTTGATAAAAATCTTTTGATTAAAATAATCATGAAGAATCAATAATAAAAAAAAAAGGAATTTTGTACAATCCGATTGGGTGCAATAAAATTACGAGATTATATGTATGATGATTGAGAAACGTCTGAGATAAAGATCGTTGTGTATGTAGAAATGCATTCGTAGAAATGCATATGTAGAAACACAAGGTCACTTTATCGTCTATACCATACAATGTAAACATCTGAGAAAAACATGCAGCCAGGGCAAGAACGTTTCCGGCCGTTGCCAATCGCGAGATGACTATGTTTAAGAGTTCGATAATAAGCGAGTAAACTACGCGGCATTAACGCATACAGAATGCATTCAGCTCGTAATTATATGCCGCGAGACTCGATATAACTAATTACTCATCGACTGAATGATCGTGCACGGATGAATCGTGAGAGCGATTCAATTAATGTTTAAACCGCGCCTAATCCATCGCGGCAATTAGCGGGTTATTCCACGTGGCGCCGATTCTTTGATGGCATGGCAATGATATCGCATCTTCGAAGCTGACAAATGCGCTGTAATTGAGCCGCAATGATCGGGCTGACGATAATGACCGGCGATTTACCTTCCAGCATTGTCAGACAACGATTCGAGTCCGCGATCTTCAGCACGGCCACGAGGGCCAGCAGGCCCACTAAGGATCCGGGTCTCAGCATCGTGACCTTCTCATCCTGCAACAAACATCAGAGTGCTCTATTGAGATTGCTCGTTAAAAACGAATTAATTTAGTCACGGTTGATCGGTTCGTGAAGTAGTAAACCGATTTATTTAGAGATAATAGCATTGTACGAAGTTGAAAATACTAAGCGGATTGAAAAGAATTAATGGAAAGCAATGATATAGCAATTAAAACTCGAACGCAATCTGTTCCTCTTAAATACTATATTTTAAATACTAGACATAACGCTTCGCGCGTGCTACTGAGCTTTTAATATATATACAAATATGCATATATTACACTATACATATTACACTTAACCATCGATACACATAACCGTGAAACACGCAATCTCAAACTGCTCACGAAGTAAGCGACAAGCGCAGCGAGAGAACCAAATGCAAATCGACACATTTGCTTACGACACAAAGTTACGCACGCGATACGATCTAGACAACCAATCCGCATCACGGAAAAAAGGTAACATTACAGACATGGGAGCAACTCACCTTTCTCACTCTTTCTCACTTTTTTATGTAGGTGTACGTTACTATTCATAAATTCAAGAACGCTTACAATTGTCTCGCATTTTACAAAAACTTAAATATCTCGGTGAAAAAAGTTATAGAGAAATTTTAAAAAATGCAATGTAAAAACAAAAAATAGAGCTTCAAAATGGCGTTCGAATTTTGTATCTGCGAAATTTTTTTCCTGAATTATATAAAATTGAAAATTGATTTTAATATTTTTTGTTATTTCTTGAAGCGCTATACTTGAATGAAACTTCGTCGGATAAAATTTTACAAATAAGTATTTTAAGGTAGACTTTCTAAGTTTTAAAATATTTTTGAATTTGTGCACGGTAGTATTAATATCAACACTAAATTTAAAGAAGAAAATAAAAAAGGATGTAGCAAACATGTACACGAAAAGAGTTCCTGTACCAATTTAGACTTGACGTACATCGATTGTTAGACTTCTATGAAAGAAAAGTTTTCACCCCTTATATCCTTACTATTACGATAATGGTAATTAAAAACACTTTTTACCGTAATTTTTTTATTTTTTTCTAATCCATGAAAAATTATTAAAAAGTTAGTGATGTTTCATTAAGAAACATTTTTTTTAAATTCACTAAGTTTATAATTGTCAATGTTTAAGTGAAAATCAAGTAATTAACTTCATGTTTTTTTTGTGACCATATCTTTTCAACATTATTCACCTCAAATTATTGGAAGGTTCCTGTTAGCGCACAGTGCGATAGCACACATTCACTCACATCGGCCGGTGCTTAGTAACTTTTCATTATTTTATTAATGAGAATACTTTATTTCAAATTGGCCAATTAGCAATGTACGCTATCGGAATCCTTCCAAATTATTTTAGATTTTTAATAAATAAGCGATAAAAAAAATTTTAAATATGAAATTTTTTCAAATTTTTGCGCAAAAGTGTAACTTCATTTTCACTTTTTACATTTGGTAGTTATAAACTTCTAATTTTTATAAAATTAGAATTTTTATTTTTACAAATCTGTAAAAAGTACCGAGAATGTTTTCCGGTATTTTTTATTACCAATTTTTAGTACCAGAACATCACTGATCTTCATAATTTTTCGTAGATTAGAAAAGTAGAAAAAAATTATGATAAAAAAGAGCCACCGCAAAATTAGCTGTTTCTTCGCCCGTTTTCTGGACCTTTAATTTTGAAACAAATATTGTGCCAAATGATTAGTCATGAGACAATAATCGCATAAAATTTTTAAGTTGAGCATATGATTGGTTTTTGAAATATAGAGGGTCAAAGTGGTGCCTGTCGCTTGAGAAAGTATGACACTATTGTATTTTCACTGACCTAATATTTATGTTAAAAAATAGTCCCGACAGTATTTTCATGTTTTTATAAAAACTGTTATTTTCTCACTTTTTCGAGAATAAAACTCACTTTTCTAACTATTTTTGACAACTCTAACCGCTCCCATGCCTGTTTAACAATGAATTCGACTATCGATTTAACATCTCCTTTTTTAGATAGAGGAAGTATTTATACAGCTATAATCGCGATATTATTAAAAAATAGATAGATGTTCATTATACCAGTTCATAAATTCATGCACGCGCTTGATAAATATTGCAATTAAAAAAAACCGATTCAATTAAAAGTAGCTTAGCAAGAGACACAAAGTGTCAATTATAGATATATATAACTTTGCGAGACCTTTCCAATTGATTATGTATTCCTTCACCATCAACAATTTCTTGCCATTTGAAACGTGTTTATTCCGTCTACATCAAGAATTCCTGACAAACATTGTTGAAAGGCTAATAAAAATACGCATAAGCGAATAAAAAAAGTTAAATAAAATTTCTCAGATTGTCTCGGGTATCTGATCGCGAAGTGGCTCCGTGTTTTCCTGAATCAACCGACATATAATAAATAACATTCGCGCTCGACATTACATCTAGAAAGTGCCGGTACACACAATAGCATTCCTCTTAGAAAATAATCATGACGACACACAACTCGGATAGTGAATGCATTGTACTTTACGAAATGTCCAATGAAAAGAAAAAGGAAGAGATTCCTCTTGTGTGTTATAATACGCATGATTCCTTGATACATTTCACGCGAACTCGTGATGAACCTGATTCTGCAGTTTAACCTAAGAGATTAAAGCCCATTTTTATCATTATAGTTTAATTTAGTCTTGGTTCGACTATCTTTTTCTAGTTTTAATCTATACTGATATAGAAACGGATAAGATCCGGATTGTGAATACATAAAGTTTTTATAAAGGTATCTGTGTTATTTGTAAGAGCGTAACTTTTTTTTGCATACTTGTATTTTTTCTAACTCCTAGACCTCTAATTTAGATCATTTACGTCACTCTAGTTCGTCTCTCTCTAGTTTGCGACAAGAAATTGCGCGCAACTACGCATTTATATTTATCACGCACTGTTAGTACCATGAACACTATCGCGTCGTTATCAAGGTGAAGTGACATAGGGCGATAAGGTCCCAAGGTATTACGGAGGTAACAAACGTGTTCAAGCTGCGGGGTACCGGCCGATCTTATCTCCCCGCGGTTGGCGCTCTTGCACCGATCAAGAAGGCGCCTTTTTACGGCCGCGCGATAGTACACCGCACGGTGCGAGAGTCGCAAGGGAGGCGGGTCGGAGGTACTTCCGGTTTCTACGAACGTTAGCCAAGCGATGGGAAGAAACGCCATCCGGGTCTCTTTGGCAGAATGCACAATGACTTGCGATTTAAGCGCATTCGACCTGAAAAGATTAAAGTTTGCCAAGCATAAACGAAGCGTGACTCGTTTTCTATAAGATTGTCTATAGAAAAGCGATAATCCAATATAAATAAGTCCATCCATCTAGAACGGGGTCACGTGATTCGATCTCAATATCAGATAACGAGTTTTTTTTATCTTTGCTATCGACAGTATTTTATTAGTTCGAAAACGTAACGATAGAAATTACATATTTTATTACATTATAGTTACTAAATTAGACGTTAATGTTTAGGTGATTTCGAGTTATAACAGAATTTTACTTCAACATATTTTATTAACGCGAAAAAAACATTTACAAATTTGTTTATTTAAAATATTACTCGTGAACTATATTCGAATGAATGGAAATTTCGTTATGATTTATATTTCAGTAGAGGATAAACTGCTACGCTAGTAATATGGGCTCTAATTTAAATTAATATTTTTATAATTAAAATTTATAAAATTTTACAAAAGATTTTTAATCTTTTATGAAAGGTTTTTAATCTGTTTTTAGATAGGATTGAAGTTGTGAAACAATTACTGCCATGACTGGTGCGATCTTTTTCTTTTGTTGACACTTGATGTTTATCTATTAAATGAGGTACATCAAAGCTTTTTCATGATTTTCATGATTAACGTAATTTAAAGTTGATAAGAGTAACGAGTTTGTACCCTAAAGTAATTTTCAAGGTGTTATTCTTCTATCTTGAAATAAGTAAGAACATTTAAAAATAACTATACTTTCTTATTGGGACATAGTTAAATATAAATTTTGTTAATGTTTCTATATTAGGTCCTTTAATAAGTAAGTCAATAGTGTGGATCCGGGATTTTTAATGAAAAACATTGCAGTATAATTTTTTCGATAAAAATCTTTATAGTTATTTTTAAACGATTTTAAAAAGTCCCTCGAGATATTTGCGAAGCGAGATATTTCCGAAGAAGTGCTCACGGTAAACATTTACAAGGACAAGATCAATACAAGAATATTACTAGGAAAACTTATTCATGGAAAGGAACTTCTGATCTGATAATATCTCAATACGAATATATTTAGAATTTTCTATAAATTCAAGCTATTTAGACTTTATTATACTTTTTGAAGCTTTCACGGGTATTTTCGTCAGAGATGTCAAAGAGTTTGTGGGTTATCACCGTGTCATGATCTACTGCTAATGCCAACGTTTCGTGAACCTTGTCGCTCACTTCAGGGCGAGGAGCATCTCTATTTAGACTTCATAAGAGGTTCAAATATACGAAGAAATCAGATTCTGTAAAAGTACAGGAAGGCTCACTTTACTATCACATTCAGATAGTCACATCATAAGGTCTCTTTTCACTTAAACAATTTTTCTCATTCTGTGAACTATTTTATTCATTTCAAGTGTGTTTTACGTGAGACTTAAATCTCGATAAATTATGGTTTCAAGTATCACTGACTATAAAAAATAAAGTTATATAAAAAACTGAAATGGGAACCCACATTATCACTTTCATCTCTACTATCGAATAAATTTTCACGCGTCACATCGACGCTAGTGTAACATCGAATGTGCCAAAGTTACGGATTCTTGCGTGCGGTCTAGATCAACTTCGGGATTACGTCTGAAAAGCTAACCGGGCGGCAGGAAGGGAAGTTGAGAGGGAACAGGGGCCGTTATACGCTTGAAAAGTCCAGACTCGTCGGCGCCCGGATGCCGCCGCGACGTCTAAACTCCGGTCGTATCTTCGGAGGGTATAAAACAACCATCGCGTCTCGCCGGGGCGGAATTGGGCACGGCGAATTTCGTCACGCCATTTAAGCGCGCGCCGACGTGCTTCTTTACTGCGAAGCCGATAGACGACGTAAGGCGTGGATCAAAATGCAAATAAGAAGCACCAGTGATTGATCCTTGATTATTGCGATTTACTTTTTAAGAGTAAAATAACATGCTATTATTTTTTCTTGTATAGAAAAAATATGAATTAAAAATAACGTGGATTTATGAATACATCTATAAGTATATCAATATTAAATACAAAATATTAATGTATGTAAATGTCCAATTTTTTATTTTAATTTTATTAATAGTATATAACATTTAAATAATATTAAATATCTATTATGATCTTTTTTTAAAATATAATGTATTTTTTTTTATATAAAAAAATGTAAAATCAGTTTTTAAATCCAACACAAATAAATCGGTTTTTGAAGAAGCAGTTTATAAGTCCCGCAACTTTGTGCGACAAGGACCAATTCACAGATTGCCAAACATGTGCAGCGATGCAAGCTTCGCTTAAAAAAGACTGCGAACGGAATCCGTCGTCGCCTCTCGTCTGTCAGCTCACCGACGAATAAAATGTACAAATGTCGTCGCGACGCGGACGCAACCCGACGCATCATCTGTCCAAAGCGGCTCCAGAGAGACGCGTTCGTCAGTTCCACCGATAAATCTGCGCAGTCGTTTATGCGACGAAGGGCGAAAATAATCTCTCCCGTCTTCGCACGCGTACCTCTCGAGTTTCTGTCTCTCGTCGTTGCACGAAGTATTTATAAGTCACAAAATTAGGAAACCACGCAATGGTCACGCGTACAATCAAATATGTAGAATATTATTGTCACCTTGTACGTCATTCGTAAATTTCATGCGACGCGACGATTTGGTCTTCCCGAACGGATGCTGTGACGATATTTTAACCCCGCTTATACGTCGCACCGACTGAATTATGCAGAAAGCGTCGTAAAATATCGCAGTAGCATCTTCAGGCAAACGACGAAGTGACGCAAAGAAGACAAGACGACCCGAGAGAATGACGAAACGCTCGCAATTTAGATACTGCAGAGGCGTTACGATCCGACCTACGCCCCCTGTTATCACGCATGAATAAGATATTATCAGACGTAAATCGGCTGAACTTTGCATGAACGTTATTCTACAACTTTCGTCACTGTCATTCAGACTCTTTACATAAAAAAATAAAATCTTTGCGTAGTGCTGATTCTGGTTATGAATGAGACGCAAAAATTCCTCCGACGAAGAATAATTGTCGTATAAATGTATTCTTTTGTATTATACCCATTGCTGGGATCTCTTATAATGTAGTTTACGTGAATGTAAAAAAAGAAACTTTGAGAAATATGTTTACATTAAAATGTTTAACATACATTTATTATATTTATTTCACTAGTAAGCGGACTTATATCTATGTTTTGAATAGTATATGTTCGCTAGTTGAAGCATGAGCCGTTCAATTGGATCAATTTTTCAATTATGTAAATCGTGAAATTTGTAAGACGGTCCTACGCCTTAACGTGCGACGTATATATTTGAAGATTCCTCCATTTAAGTGAACAAAAAAAATAATATTGGTCGTTTTAATTTCAAGGTTCTTCGCAATGTATACACGTCTTAAAGTAATTGTCGTAATAAGACCGCTCAATTGCGACAATGTATACTCCGCAGTTCTTCCGCCGTCGATTATGCCTTTGAGCTTTGCTCCGATTACATTATCATAACAAAAGAGATGACGTTCATTGCCAATTGAACTTGTAAACTTTCTTTAAAACATAAATTTAACGAGTGTCTCGTTTCGGCTTATCCTTGGCCCACATGGAACACGAGCGAACGAAGAAGATGCGGGTTATTCACGAAATAATACAAAATTTAAATTACGAAAATCATTGTAAATAATACGATATTATTTTATTTTAGCTTTTATTCGCGCGATTTCGAAATGGACGACTTTCTAACACAGCATGTATCGTATTTCAAACTCAGATTGCAGCCATGTGTAAAGGTATATCCACACAAACTTGCATAGCCGCATAAACGTATACATGCAGAAAATTATCTAATCACATTTTACGTGCAACTTTATAAGAGAAATGCGATTGGATAATTTTCTGTATGCATACGTTTATGCGGCTATGCAAATTTGTTGTGTGAATATACCCTAACGGTTGCGCTCTGAAGGGATTTAAAGGGATTTAAAGAAATATAAAGAATGTTAAGACATTCGTCACACAAATGTAATAATTCGTCACGAATACTGCCAATATTCGTATATGCAAGTTAAACCGCAACCTCTGATCCCGCGCACGTACATCACAAGCCTAGTTTGTTGCGTCATACGATAACATTGTAACGTTAATTCTATGCAATGCTGATTGCTAGTTGAGATAGGCGCTCTCGGCGGGGTCGAAACCCGCTTCAGGTGGCAAAATGAACGTTTTGCATGGACGGATGTGGAGTCTGCTATCCTAGATGACGGATGCTGATAGGTGGACGAATATTTTAACAACGCGCCACACGAAATGGTGATGCCAGCACGCGACCGTGCACGCGACTTCGCGTGTGCATAAAAGTTGAGCTGCGAATGTACAGTGTCGTGCTTATGCGTCGAGACTTTGTGTGCATAAAGCCGTTCCAGACTCGTAATCGACGCGACTTCACCGTTTGGCATTTTAAGCCTCTTTCTCTTGCACGCGAGAAATTTTCCGTTAATTGGAACGTTTCGCATAATTGGTACAATAACAATGATCATAACAACAGTGATCATAATAATAATGACCACATTCTAAATGCCTTTCTACGAATGTTCGATTTTCAAGCCGTTCAGTTCGTGACAGGATAATTCTATAATATTATAAAACTTTAATTAACCTCTTTTTTTTACGCTGCATATAATTATAGCTAACGTGACAGTGGTATGAAAAACGTTTGACAAATGAGTGTTAATTTCCGAGCAATTTCAATAATTGAATTATTTAATTTCTTTCGCATAGATTGATGTTTGTATAGTCTGTGTGTTTGTTCTTACGTCAATTTCCCTGTTATTATTGTCTCTTGAAATATGTTTACGCAAGAAGGCTATATTTGCCGTCATCATTCGTGGAAGCAATATGAAATATCACTTGGGCATCTTATTAACCTTTACAGGATGGGAAGCCACTATATAGATAATACAGTGGCGCTAAAACAATATCATATTTTGAGATAAAGAATAAAAGATGAAACAATATATGAATTATAATAAACTCAAGAAAAAAAGCTGTAAAATTGTAAAAATTCATCTTTGCCTTTTAAAAATTAAAGCAAAACGGTTTTCTCAAATATGCTGTAATGCAGAGTAAAATTTACTTACTCCTCGCTATCTTTAAACAACTTTATTTCATGTAACAATTAAATAGTGTTTTTATAGGGAAAGAACGATTTTGCTGGAAGTATCTAAAAATTTAACTAGAAACAGAAAATAATTTTATTGGATCATCAAAATAATTAATTAGGATATTCGAACTGGTTGCTAGAATGTTAAAACTTTTTACAACGTTACTCATTATGCTTGATATTCCTACGTAATTATTTTGACGATCGAAACAAAATTATTTTTGTATTCAGCTAAATTTTTAGATATCTCAGCAAGATTATTCTTTTCGTGTAATCAAATTTCTAAGTAGCATGATGCTGTTGCATCTGAAATTGTCGTAAGAACATCTCGAGATAGAATGGTTGTGTATCTATCTCAAACAAACAGTAGGAAGAAGGAAGACCTCCGACACGCGAGAAACACGTTACGAAATGATGTAGTCGAATGATGTAATTGACGATGTCACGGTGGCAAGGAAGTGGCCGAGATTTAGCAAAATGTCATCACAAAACAGCGAAAAGCGTCGGCGTTGCTTTTCAATCCCCCGAGAGATTAGCTCCGAGAGATCAGACTTCTCCGGGAAAAGGTACACGCGCGAAACATTGAGAAATAATACAGACGAGTGACGTGATTAATAACGACACGGTAGCAAGGAAAACACGTTGTCGAGGCCAATCGACAAACTACTGCGCTATGGCGAAAAATGTCAGTAGCGATTTAATGGAATCGCATGCATAGCGCGCATCATCTGTCTATTTTTATTTAATTTAATACTTTGGACTCAAAGAAGAAAGTTTAAAATGTTAAATATAGTTAATTCAGTTGACATGACGTACGTTTATTATTTTAAGGTACATAATTTCTGTATAATACAATCACTTTGAACTTTTAATTCTTTATAGGTATGCACATAATTAGCATAATTAATCTACGCGTTGCTATCGTATATGCTGCTTTTTTCTCTACTCTCAAACAACTGCTCGAGAAAAATGTTATCCTACATAGTAATGGAATATCATTGTCTCTCCCCATCGGAGAGGCGGGGCAATAAAAGTTCCGGCTACAAAACATCGAACGACAGCTGTACTGTCTATTTTTGGAGGGTAAACACATTCACGAGCGCGAAATAAAGTGTCTCCACACATATGCGCGCTATTGCGTGCATGGAAAAACACTACCGGGCGCGAATGCGAGCGCAATCGCGGGCGCACGAACGGAATCGCACGCAAGTAGGCGAATTGCGAGGAGAAGCGACTTCGCGGCGCCGGAGAGGGGAAGCGCGAATGAAAATGAAATTGCAAATCGGCGCTGTTCGCCTTCTTATCGAATGTTTTTCCCGCAACGACGTAAATGCGTGCGCTTTTAACGATAAACGACGATATCACCGATACGCGCCGACGAAAATTTATGTCGGCGAGGCCAAAGATCTCGATAACGTGATGATGAGTGTTATATCGATATGGAGTTTTTCTGTTTCTCTCTCTCTCTCTCTTCGGGTCTTAGCTAAATTTAATTATTCGCAATAGCTATCTAAATCTTTTCAGCAGCGTTTTATTATAACACGATATTTTATTTTTTACTATCAAGTGCTGTAAATGATGTTACTTAGATTTATTTTTTCGCGTTATATAAATAGATTTTGTGATTTTATCAGTTAAAAAAATCAATTATTTGCGTACGACGTCGATCTATGTCGTTCCTGCTGTATTATAGATATTCTAATTACGCAGTAGAGACGGACAATCTGTGAGGCTGCATCTGACTAAGACTCGTATTAGAAAATACGAGATCGCTGGCTCTCAGCCACAGTTGCAAAAACAAATCGTAAAACTGCACAAAGGTCGTTGTAAATTGTTTCTAGGGAGAATCTCTTATGCACGTATATTCAGACATTCAAGGTTGTATTTTCTTGAGCATGCAGGTAAGATGCAAAGAATAGTGAGATTTTATCAAAAATCTATAGGACGTAATTTTATTTCCGCATTATTTTTTGCATTGTGCTCCGATTCTATTGGGTTAGGGAAAAATCCTTTTACAAGTTGATAAAAAGACTTTTAGCAACCCATATATTTTATTTAAAAAAAAAATTTGCGATTACATCACTTGATAGAGCAACGTTTCAGCTTTAAGAATTTGTACTTTTAATTGCGATGATTTTTCATGGAGTCACGAGCGATAAAGTCAGAATGTTCCTTTTTACTTAATCTACGAGTAACTCAAGAACAAAAAATTGTAGGAACATTTTTAAAAAACGATTTTGTACGGAAAGCTTTAAACTTTCACGATAGTCGAAAATGTGCTCAAATTTTTTTTGAGCACGCTACAGACCTACAAAGTGAAAAGTAAATTTTTCATTTTTTTTAGTTCTTAATTTTTTATATGTAAAAATGATAAAACTCATAAATTTAAAAAATATAGTAATCATTCAAAAGTAGAGATTTTAAGCCTTAAAACCCTTTTTTAAATTTAAATTTTGATCATTTGTAATGAAGATATTGATGGGAAAATGTCTTTTTACCAACTTGTAAAGGGACTTTTTCCTTAACCCAATATTTCGAACTCTGTTATTAAAATGATATCTCGATAAGTAAAATAATTTGTACTAAAAAAAACTGAAGAAATATGCTCTCTAAAACTTTCAGAGTGAATTGTCATTTTGAAGAATAAAATTTCAATTTTGAAGATTTAACTCCATGGAGATTCTACTCCAAAGAATTTAAAAAGAACATTGTATTATAATAAATTGAAAATGATATTATGGAACAAAAAAGTCGAAAAGGTTTAAAAATTTAGTTCGTCAACAACAAAATTCATCGATCATTAAAACATTTCAATATAGGGCACAGTCATGTACTTCATGAATACAAGTTTGAAAAAAAAAAAATAAACCGACATTGATGCAATATCGTGGGTGAGTCGTTTTTTCACACGCGATATCGAGAATTGTTGACAATGTAAACTAATATGGATCTGATATCAACCGGTGACTGATATCGAATTGCATGTTTCGCAAAACGAGAAATTGTTAAAATACGTCGAACTGTGACGTTACTCCCTCATTGCAAAAGCCGTACCTAAGCGCCACAATCGGCATAGATAAAAACGTCGACGAATCATACGCACTTGTCAGCCTTATTGACGTCACGATGACACTTGTTTGTCACTACTGCGATGCAATCTACGATAAATATAATTTTTGTGCGCACAACACATCGACCGTTTTGGTGAGTCGTACTTAACGTTAATGCTATTCATATATTCTCATCTCCTGTTTTACACGCATTTTTGCTATTGTTAACGCATTAATAGTGCCATTTGCTTGAATACATCCTTTATTCTCATGCAACAAGAGAGATTTGAATCTTATTAATAAATAACAATGATAATTCCAGTTTTTGTATACAGTGAGAACAAAAAGTATTCATACAAAGGAATTTGTTATAAAAAAAGTCTTATTTATAGAAAATAAATATTAATTAGCAATTTTATACAATGAATACATTCTAACGTAAACAAACGAGCTTCGCATGCATTCCTGATTTTAGAAGCTAAATTTCTCGTCTATATGAATACCTTTTGAGCATTTAACAATTTTTAATTTTCGCTTATTTTTCAGATGATATATTTTGTATAATTAATATACATCTTTTTAAGAAACATACAGTCTATTTTAGTCTTTATGAATAAATTGTTAATTATCCAACAAGAAATGATCGTCAATTAAACGTCGAATCGATGTCAAATTGATGTTGAAATCATCGTATTTATATTGATTTGACATCAATTCGATGACTCATTTCTATGGATATTTCTATGGATGATATTTACTTTTTAAAAATAAAGTCTTTTTAAAAAATATTTTTTAATTTTCTCTGTACGAATACTTTTTGCACTCACTGTACCTTCATATTGATATTTACGACTTTCAGACAATAAGATTTTTTTTTTATTCGGAATTATCATACGCTTTAATTCAATTTAATTGTAGTTTGATTCGACTCTCTCTTTTTTTTCTTCTATTCCCGTTTTTAACGTTTGAGAGAGCGTTAAAAATCTTAAGCGCAAAGAAAACTTTCTCGTAAAGACGCTCACATTAGCAATGTACACCGGCGTTGTTGATCCGCATAAATTAATCATTCGATTAGCTGGTCGCTTGTTTATGTATAGCGATTGATTTTCACGGGAAAAAACCTCCGTCGCTATTTATCGTCACGGAAATCGCCACTGTCGTCGATAAATATAAACCCGTTGATGTTTAATTAAGATTCATCGTTCGCAACGTAGTACGCATATTCCGTTAAAAGAGTATATATCTATTATACTCGAGGGCGTGTACAAATGGCATAAATGCGTTAATGGACAATAAATGTGTCAAGAAGTATTCCGATACCGTTACTACGCGCCGTTACGGCAACACTTCACGTGAGGAATGTGCAAATTCATTAGATGTTTTCGCGAAAAGTGCGCTGAAAGCCGAGCTGCGATCGAGTGGCGAGGAAAGTCTTCTGATCTCGCAAGAAGGAAATTCAACAGCGCGGACAGTTTCTCAAGAACTGTTTGTTCAAGGCAACGAAGCGCGTAATACTAATTACAATCTAGCAGCGCACATTATTGCGATTTTCTCGCGGTACTTGGCGGATGCCAAAGGCAGACACATTGCTGTTGCAACTTTGATGTGGCGAATGAAGTAGACAACTTGAGTGGTCAGCATGGAATTTTCTATGCAAAACCGCTGATTTATACCTTCGCATTTTACGTACTTATATCTCGAGATTGAATACAACGTGTATTTATCGGAATATTCTTTTATCGAGAGATAACTTTCTTGTTCGATCCCCCGAGCCATAAGTTTGTCCTTTCGCTTGGTCGCACCCAGTACAGATATCGTTGAATCTATCGAGCTGGTCCAAGTATGCGAAAAAGAATCTCGGATATAAATGACGGAAAGACGGAAACCGGATTTCCACACGTGGCGATTTCATTGCCGCGGAGGAATAGAAAGCCCTCGTGCGTGACAGCAAATCGCTACGTGGATGCCGGGCGATCGCTTCCAGCTTGACTTCTGAGCTCATCGACCGGTTAACCTTGTCCGGACGTGAGCGGAGAAATCACAGGTCTCTCCTATCCACGAGATTGCTCGTGAAGCGTACCGGTTGACTAAAATGTACATGCTGTAACCGCGCGAGATAGACCGTGCAATGTATATCGTTCGACGACGTGATTAGATCGTTATTAATATTTATTTTAATTCAATATGCATAAAATGCGGTTATAATGTGAACTTAAAATGAAAATGAGACCATTACACATTCATTAAATTCCAGGTATCGTATATAAATAGCCATTTACATCAAAACATCTGAATTTTTTTATCAAATAAAATCAGGTAAATTCTATTAAAAGAACAAAAATGTTTGCGTGCTTGGATCATGTGAAATCTTCATTAAGATACATAATGATGATGATTATTGTATGGGAATTTATGGTTCTACGCTTTCTCTTACACATGAATATTCACGGAGATGATCACGAAGGGAGATCGCGCACTTGAAAATTAGACTATTATATAAATCGGATTTTCAGATCTACGGCACGTGGGAAATTCTGACATCTCGCGCACCACTTCCTCCTCCTCCTCCTCCCTTTCTTTTGCAGGGTGCATATTTTGCGCGCAAGTTTCTTTGTCCGCGGACGGTATTCTGGACGAACAAAAGACTACCATTGCGCTTGACCTCGCGTACTCCCCCGACCGACGCGCACGCACCATTATTCCTAGCAGATAGCTCGGTCCATAAACCACCGACCGCGATTACCACGACGTTATTTTTCGCGTTCCATCGCAAACTACATTGATCCGGACCTCCCACGCGGCAGATAAAGCTCAGCGGTTTGCACATCGGCTCTATCGCGCTCCCGCGCCGCTTTCGAACAAATTCCAGCGAACAATCGGGTCCCGGTCGTAGCTATTCGTCGACCTTGCAAAAAGTAATGCAAGATCTCGATACACAATAGCCGATGTTTACGAAGCAAAAACGTTGAACATTGATTGATTCATATCAATGCTTTTGATTAAACAGTACACATACCTCGACAATAGATCCGTTAAACATAGAAGAAATATACTACGAAGGAAAGAAACCAGACGTAATAAAATCCAAGAGATTTTTTTATTATTAAAAATATATCCAATATTTCCAATTAAAATAAGCTTTGAATTGAAGAGTTGTTACGAAATGGCATGGCTCTCTGAAATGATTTTCACCCGCAGATTGATGATGGAAAGGAAAGAAACTAGACGTAGTAAGATCCAAGAAATTTTTCCATTGTTATTAGAGATATACCGAATATTTTCAGTTAACAAAACAAACTTGGCATTAAAAAGAATTCATGCGAAAGAGCACAACTCTGACTTCCGCTCAAAGATTAAAGTCTTACTCTTACTAAGATTGCTTTTCGACATGCATTCACGGGGGTCTCCATTGGTTTATGATTCATGTTGTTACTCAGCCCACAGTTAATTGGTTTCCTTCCTTATTATGGTCATCGGCCCCATGAATAGGAAGAGGAAACGCCAAAGGAAGAAGGCGTCTCTCATGAATTCCAATAATTACAGATTCAATATGCGAGACAATAAAGGCGAATTTGCATGAAATTCAAAAAACATTTTTCCTATTCCTACGTACATTCAATTATGTTGAAATAAAAAAATTAATTACACCGAGAAAATAAACGTGGCTGATAAAGCTCGCTTTATATCTCTTGGACCAAAAGACACTTGTGTGCCTTTATGGTCAAGCATTCATTACCGGTAATCTTTTGCTGGTAATCTTTTTTTTTTTTCTCTCGTTCCATCTACGTCGAAGATTGATCGCGACAGACATGTTGCAAAGCTACAGAGCGATCTGGCACGCGAAGATCGATAGGACGAGAAATACTCCTCGCACTTGTGTCCCGCATTGTGTGTGCGTTCGTGATAATCTACAATTAATCCCGATCCATCTACGGTCCGCACCATCTCTTCCTCCCCGCTGGCGAGGTTTCACGCCTGCACATGCGAGGTGCACCTACGCGGCGGCAACTCGAGTCAAGGCTCCCTGAATAACTGCAACTTACGCCGCGGAATGCGCGACGTTGCATCGTCGCGTAAACAAGTTTCGCGCCCATTCCCGCGTAGCGATCCCTCATCAGCCTCATGCGCGTGGGCTGTATGTGAGGGCACGTGCGCCGTTTGATGCGATCTCACGGATGCCAGAGAACGGGGATGCAGCTGTCCGCTGTGCAACTTATAGCGTTCACTCAGCGCCGGTACAACGCATCTCGACACCCTTTAATATTCGTCAAATTGTTAAAACTTATCAAACGTATCTTATTCGCAGTTTTGTTTCGTTTCCTCTTTCATTTTAACGATTTTCTTTTGTCGCGCGTGTTTCAGTAAACATGCTGTGTGTTGCTTTTTTTATATAAAAATATTTGCTCTTTTAGAAAGACATACATTCCGACAAGAAAGTTACGCACAGGTCAGACGTTGGGATCGTTTTCTTAGTAATGTTGACAGATATATACGGCTTCGAATCTTTTTCGTAGATCTTCTCGATAGGAATTAAAATAATCCTACGGCATTTTTGCCGTACCTGTCACTGTTTCTAAAATAATAGGCCTAGATTTATGCTTTTTTTTTCTATCATAGTTCACAGAAGAGACGATTTTTTTGACATGTTTAGATAAGATACATCTGAAAATAATCTTGTTGGGCTACGAGCGTTCAACATAATTATGTAGGACGTTCAAGCATAGTGCTGCAAAATGTTTTGACATTCTAACAACCGGTTCGAGCATTCTACATCATTTTGACGATCTAACAAATTAATCATCATATCTGTATCTCGTTAAATATTTTTAGATACTTTAGCAAAACTTTTCTCTTCATATATATGTACATCGCTCCAAGATTCTTTTTCAAAACAATATTCTAGCCGTCACAAATCAGGACATATTTTATATTTATAAATTATTTAGATTTCTATAGAGATCTTTTATATCGAAGTCATTTAATAAATAACAAGTTAAAATAGTAAGAACTTTTATCCATCACATAGTCTATGTGTGCTATAACTCTAGAATAAAAGGTTGCCTAGCTTTAATCCAGACCTGGGTGCACCGTGTACTTGTGAGAACGTACCGATCAACACATCGGTGTATTATTGCGCGATTTGGCACAGTTGCAGTGCGACGGGTCAATAGCGAACTGCCAAACAGTCGGAATAGATACAAAAAGCAACAGTATACCGTCGGCGAACGAAAATCAATAGTGACAAATAACCAATCGCAAAATTTGGAAAAGTCACAGACTCGACTAGCAATTTCAACGCTTGTGCCCCATTTCTTCACCTCTAGATAACTTTATCCAAGAGATATCTATCAGATATCCGCAACTTATCTGGAAGTGAAGGAATCGGGCATTAGTTGATTTCCTACCCGCTTGTATACAGCCGATACCGAATCGGAAAATATAGTCCTAGGCCAACTTATCGTTCAATCGTAAAATTTTGTCAAACGGTTATAGCTTAAGAGAATAAAGTGAGAGAGACGATCTCGTTTGCCGAGCGAGCCCTACTCCAAGATAGAGAAGCGGCCGGTTCACGTCGTGTCAAGGACAGACCGGCTATTTCGCGCGGGCCAGGTGTGGGTGGAGTGCATCGACCTGCTTACTTGCATACTTATCCGCTTGCGGCACGTTGCACAGCCACTCATCGACGCGGCATGCGCGTAGCTCACCCGGAACGCGAGAGATCACGACTTAGGGCCGGTTTCCTCGATGTCGGTTAACCCTTTCACACGACGAAATTACTCACTCGAGAAAGGCTTACGCTATCCCGAACGCAAACAGCAAAACGAACCAGCTCTAGTGTATCGTTTCACGTAAAAGGTACCTTATATACATTGCAGCTGAATCGAGGTTTACGATTCCCAAGGAATTCGTGACCATGAAAAGTAAGTGGAACCAGAAGTGTCTGATGTTTACGAAAATATAAACTTCAGTATTATCTTACAGACGATATTTTATCTAATCTTGGTATTTTATCGAATCTCCTTTTGATACTAAAATTAGATTAGAAGATAAGTTAAACTAACAAGCGACACACATTAATGAAACTGATGATTACCCTTGGTCAGTGCGTAGTAAATAGAATCCTAGGTGGAATCGGACAGAATCGTAGAGTCAAAGTGCAAACTTGTTGAAAGCGACTCTCAATTTTTAAACTGAATTTTGAAACACGCTATAGTTTAACGCTGCTAGAAATAGAGGATGATTTATCGTTTATTATTCATTTACAAAAGAATAAAACTACTTATATGAGATATACAATGTTTGTAATGTAGCTGTTGTTTGCGAACATAATTCTTGTAAACGTCTGGGCGTCCACCTACGTACGCGAGCCTCTACAAGCCAAACGAGCGTGCAAATAGAAAGACGTTTGTTAGATATTTTCGTCGTTCTCCAACGTCGTAATCGACTGGCTAAATTTGACAGCGATCACAATTACCACGAATATATTCTGCGTAATTGGACAATGTACAATTTATCACTGAACAGAAAAGAGGCTCTATCGAGTGTACATAACGCTGCCTACCGGGTACACAGAGATATCACTACGCTTGGCAGCCGATGTGATAGCGCGCCATGTGCGTGCCAACGAAATCGAGGTCAACGCAGCACACGCTCGTAATCCGACAAAAATCGTGTATGCATGAACAACACCAGCTTCTCTCCGCTTGCGACGTATCCAACGTCTGTCGCGCAGCAATATCTAAAAAGGACTTTTTCAAAAAGATATTACAGTTCTTTTATTATTTCCTATTCCACTTTTGCTAATTGATATTTTATTTTAAAATGTTATCATTTTCGTAAATATTCCCATTGCAATTTCTCAAAAAGTCAATTAATTAGACGAAAAACAATTAAATAAATTTAATTAGTTAATTAAATTAAAAACTACGGTGTTGCTTTTAAATAGTTTTTCAAAAATTCAAGTTTCTTCCGCGATATCATGTATTTCGAGGAGTCTTGCCGATCGCGAGGATCCTCGAACGAACGTAGTATTGATAACTGTTTTGATCTAAAAATGTCATCATTTTTGTAAATATTTTCATTGTAACTTCTCAAAAAATTAAATAATTGAAGAAAAAAAATTAAGAATAAATAATTTTAAATAAAAAGTAATTAATTAAACAAATTTAATTAATAAAATAAATTAAACACCACGGTTGTTTCTAAATAGATTTTAGAAATTCACGTTTTTTTTTCGTGATATTATGCATTTTGAGGAGACCCGTCAATATCGCGAGTATCCTTGAACGAGCGTATTCCGCGAACGTAGCATTCGTAAAATTGCATCAAACTATCATACTTGAACCAGTGAAGAGATCAATCAGAGAATAGCACGCGACACGCAAGAAAGCATTATCGTTGACCGGCACGTGGTTAGAACGATACAAAAACGACGTAATACGACGCTGTATACGGAATTTGACGCCGCAAAGGAGTCGTAAAACCGGTCGCACTGACTCACGTTGCACCATCGGGGATGCAACTTGCACTTTCGTTGCTTTCATGCGACGTGATAGTCAGCTGATCGCTGATCACATGAACGTGATGCACATCGCTGTTTTCGGTTTGCCAAGTAATCAGTTTTTGCAGATATTCTAGGAGGACGCGCGGAAGAGAAAAGTCCATTACACGGCACTTTTAAACTTCCCTGATGCATGAATAACGTAAAGATCGATATGTTTTGCGTGTTGCGTATTCGTTTTATTGTTAGCTGAATAAACAACAAGTGGAAGAATAACTGAGATAATAAATAGTCACATTGAAGAGAGAAAAACTTCCTACAAGCGAAAATGCATTCAATTAAAACAATCGAATAACGAAATAAGCGCCTCTTCCGCTAGATTTGTTTACGTTCGAATACGAGATAAAATCCTGTGCGTGTGTATTGGTTATTTAGAGTCTTCGAGATACGTAAATTTTATTACAGTATTAAATTACATATTGTTTGTATATGACAATATTTGCTTTCAACTCGACAGCTCGTGGAATATATTTATACTTATACACTCGTTGAGTACTGCAAACTACCCACTTGAAAACGAAACGTATGGCCATAAACGCGACAGCTTTGCAGCCGCGCTCGCTCATAATGGTATTGTAACCGCGGTTCGCTGTTTTGCATGACTGATGTGAACGGATTGTTTCAAGCAGTAGTCACACTGGTGAACCGTTACTTTCGTGCATGACGACTTCTGCGGTGTTCTCGCAACTTGCGAGCGCATGGCATTGAAAGAAACGCGCGGACATTTCGTTTATTAATCTCAGAGGAGAACAGAAAAAAACTTAATTGAGATATATTCAAAAAATCTCTCTCTCGCATATAAAAAAAGAGGTTATCTTGACGAGATTGACATATTGTTGATTTGTTTTTTTTTTTGCGTAAAATAATACACGTATATAGCTGTTTTTTGCGATCGATGTTATATTTTTCACGTATATACATTTTTACCGAATTTTCTGTTTAGTATATCTTTATAGTATATATTAAATTAAATTTGATATAAACTATATTTAAGTTGCAAATTTTTCATATTACTATCATTGGCATAATCTTGTAACCGCTGTTGTAATCTTGTAATTACAAATTACTTGGTCCATTAAACTTAAATTTTATCGTCGCTTTCGTTTATTCGGAACCAAATAGCACATATATCAATAATATTTGCCTCATAAACCATCGGTATTTCTTATCGTGTCGGTATCATGCAAATAAATGAAAAAGAAACAGTAAAGAGATAACTGAAGTGTATGTACTTTGAATACGTATTTCGAAAGCAAGTAAATATGTATTTTTTTTAATTCGCATATATCACTGTATATCGGCATAAAATACATATATTGGATAAACTAAACGCGGGATATTTTCATAAAATTCACTGATATCTTTCTTCATGAACAGACACTTTTCTCAAGGTTATCGACACCTAAGATGCCCCAGTTCCGACCTGTAAACGCTTTTAACCACTTAATCTATTTGTCCGCATTTTGTTGCATACCGATGCGAATTTGTTTTGAATTCTTTATATCGTACCTCCTTATATCCATGATGATAGCAGACATTTGATAACCCCCGAGATTTATTGTGATTAAACTTGAATAAATCATTTTAAATTTTAAAATTAATATTAAGCAAAATTAATATTAACTAATATAACTAATATTAACAATAAGAATCTTATTGGACTGTACATATGAAAACACAATCAATAGGAAATAAAGGCCTATAACAGTCGAAACTGGATCTTTAATGCTTAAATAATTTCATGCAAATTTGTATATATTATATATGTACAGTGCATACATATATACATTATTTGTAGTCGAAACTAATATTGTTAAATTCATGAGAGCTAACTTATTTTGTCTGCATTCTAAAAAAAAAATTGTATATAAAAATATTCTGTAGCCGCGGTTGAAAAACAAATAGAAATCCGCACTTGAGAGGCTAATTTTCTGCAGAAATGTCGAGGGACGAGGATGCCAACGCCATTGGCCGCGCTTAATTTAATTTTGTGACACGTGCGTTACCTCGTCGGCGCCTATAAACGGGCACTCACGATACAGATCACTTCCGGGCGCCTCTGACTCGGCTGCAGCTTTCTCGAGCAGATTTTCTCAAGTAGTGACAACGCGTCATCGTCGGCATCGCGCCACGCGTCATCACATGACTATGCATAACGTCTCATCATGATTCACAATGATATCTCGAAGATATATTTTTCGCAATATTTGGGAAAAGCGATGGATAGTTGGAAATATGGAAATTTCCAGATCCCTTTTCCGTACGGCTCAACCTTAGAGCTCCTTACAAAAATTAATAACACCGACAAAAGAATTTCCAGACTTTATCCGTTCAAAATATAACAAACGGATATTTTCCGATAGATTTTGATCGTATTTAGGACTATCTAATGAAATTTTAAGACAATCCTAAATACGATCAAAATCTATCGGAAATATCCGTTTGTTACATTTTGAACGGATAAAGTCTGAAAATTTTTCTCAGTGAATGCATACCTAATGTAGATGTATATATTATGTTAAGTAAGTAAATAATTTATATATTAATATTAATTAAAACATAATTTATGTATATAACTGGGTATTTTACAGGACAAAATTAAAATCGTATTTTGTTTATCGGCGAATATTTTTATAATTTGGAATCACCATATATTTGTGTGTATTTATTAATCACACAATTCGGAGAAATTCAGTTTTACGTGGATTGTGAACTATAGAACATTATAGTAGAAATATTTTTTTAACAAATGTAATCGGGAATCTTTATTGGGAACTTATGAATCCCCCGGAGAATATATACATATATCGCATAATTATCAGTACGTGCGTGTGTGTCGCGGCACTCATGAAAAAAAAATTATACTTGTTTACGTCGATACACGTCAAAAAAAAGTGTCGCGTCATGCGTGATAACCGACACAGTCATTCCACAACTCATAAATGCGCATAATTATTGAGATCGAAAATATTTGTGTTTGCCGTGAGAGATTAGACTCCAAAGTTTCTGAATAAATAATTTTGATGGGAGAAGGAAATTGATTATGCGGTTTACGAAATAATTAACCATCTATTTTGACAATTCATATTATTGTCAACAACTTGTTTCGTTAGATAAATAAGAAATTATCTTTATATAAGAGTAATTAAGCAATTACGTATGTAGAACAGATAATTTTTTTTAACGCCTGCGATCTACTTCGATAATCGACATCTAATAACACGTGATATCCGACAATTAAGATCTAAACTGTCGCTGTACTAATGAAAGTAATTCAATACGAAGTACTCGAACGAATGCTCGTAAATTTTTCGCAGCGGGTGGTAAGTCGCAAGTGTAAACGATTATATACTGCATTATACAGTACGTTTATCGAAAGAAATGTCTATCATATTTGCAAACTCCTTTATACACATATATGAATATATATATATATATATATTCCTTTATATATCTATTATATAATTCTACTCAAGGATTTTTGAATGTTTTTGAATTTCATCAGTTATATATTTATTGATCCTTATATCAAAATGAAAAAAATTCTTTACATCTACATATAAATCTTAATGTCGTGTTTTTCAGGAAGGAAAAACGTGTAGAGAGAAATATTTACAAATACTAACGTACGTAATAAAAAAAAGTAATGGAATATATATCACTGTTGTTTCCAAATTGCTTTTACCCAACAAATTTAATTAGCTAAATGTCCTCGGTTACGTCATTGTTTTCGTAAAAGAAAGTTTCTTCCTGACTCGAGGGAGTGAAAAACACACTATCAACGCATTTTCTCTCGTAGACTTTGTCGAACCTCTTACGTAATGGGTTTCGTGGAAACGTTTATCTAGTAGAAAAATATGCATCGGTCAATGCCGAAGCAGCCGTTATTCGTACATCAGCCTAATAATTCTGTTTGTTCCAGCGGACGACGCGACTGGCGACTGACTCACGCACTCGCGACTTGCGGCGCAACCCAGATCCGATTTTATCTCCGTGCTGTAACACGCCGTGCATCGTGCCATTACGTAGCCCGAGAAAAACAACTTGTCATCGTGCGTCTTACGTCGCGGTACTCTTGTACGCTCGTAGAAAATTATTATCTTTCCGCTCTCTCACATGAATGGATTCGTTCTTTCAAGAGAAAGTGCGCGAAAATCACTTGTCGAATCGAAACACGGTAATCGTGATCTCTCCAGGGTCTTAAGAGGAGTCACGAATGATGATCGGGTTTAGAAACATATAGATATACCTTTCAGTGACAATATTTGGCTCCTCTACCTTTCTCCTATTTTCTCTGTCTGTCTATACTTTATATCGTAAAAAATTTAAATAATTTTTGTACGAAAATTTAATCAATAGGGAAATGAAAAAAAAACGAAAATTATTGTTGAGTTTTAAAAATATAAATATCCATGAATAAGTGAGACTGCGTTATTTTTTTCTGTATTGTATTTGATGTCTTAAGCGAATGCACGTCTTGATGATACCCGTGTGTGGATCACAAGGAAAGTCAAGAACGCGCGCAGAAAATACACGCCTCATGATGTCAACGGGGTCGCCATTTGCGTGCAAATCGCACACGCGTGCATTCGTTGTGCATACGCGGCGGGCTCTTTCCTCCCGCATAATTAATGCCTCCGTCTGAGGAATGAAAGGTAGCGCTGACTACACTAAAGTAACGTCGTGAATCGAAAACTGTCGAGGCTCCTTGCACATATATACGTCGGAGCTCCGAATTGCGTTGCGATTGGGTTCCGAGAGAGAGAGAGAGAGAAGTGAAGCAACGTGATATGTAGCAATCGGAGCAAACTGAGATATACAAGATAAATGGAAAGTCTTAACGACGCAATTGGAAGTGCGAAACTGCGCAAAACCAACATTGGCCGTAATTCGAAGGCGATGCAACATCGCGGAAGAAAGACCGCGAAACTGGCTGACGTAAATCCCGATTTTATTCGTGCGTAAACCACTGATTTAATTACATACACCAAGTTGAATAAAATTATAACACAAGTCGAAGGCGTTAAAATAACACAATGAATAAATAGAGAAGCACCAAATACGGTCGAGGCTGGATTTCGATATTTCTAATAATATATTTCTACGTAAATTTAAAATTAAAATAATCTCCCTTCGCGCCTACATTGTGAATTACAAATATGTCACTTGCGCAAATTCTTTACGCAAGGCACGCTATATATCGCTTCGGTAAGTTATAACTTACGAGTTAATAATAGTATATTATCTCTAAATTTGCACATGGCGCAGTATGCGAAACGACCTCGGGAAAAATGAATCGATTAATTCTTGCAAAGGCGTAAAATTACTGTCTTTTTCCCAAGTGAATCGCGTCCGTTCGCTAGTTCCGATCCATTGGAATCGTGATCGTGGAATGGTTATCACGGGCAAGGTCAAACGATCGGAGCGAACGGAGAGCAGATCTCGGAAAGGTAGCGATGTCACCGTAAAAATAAAGAAATGAAACGAACGTCGCTGTTTTCACTAAAGGTCTGTTTTTTGCGACTGAACTAGTGTACACTTTTGGAACTTAAAGTGAGATAGAAATACGTTTAATATTTATTTAAAGTGAGAAAGAGAGTTCTAGAAGAGTCTAGCGCAGGAAACAGAAAACAGGCCATAAGTCAGGTAAAGCAGCAATTCTTGGTCTCCTTCGCGTGCGTAGATTATTTCGTGTTTTCGCGATTCTTCACTACGTAACCGCGCGAGCGCAATTATTAAGTCGATTATAACTTCGGAAACCGACCCTCACGTTTAAGCGCCACGCGTAAACTCTACGATAAACTACGTACTCAGAACGTATGAAATTATTTATGGAGTCGTAAATTTTAATTCACATTGGAAGAAGTCGCAATATAAAAATGAAGAAAATATTGAAAGAGAGAAACAGTTGGAAAAAGGCGCCATGCACGAAAGGACGGTTTTGCTAAAGTATTTAAAAATTTAGCGAGATACAGATCTGAAAATACATAATTTTGTTGAATCGTCAAAATAATTACATAGAAATTTCAAACAGGATGAGTGATATTGTAAAAAAGTTTTGACATATTCCAACAGTCAGTCTTGATAATTATTTTGTATAATTATTTTAATGGTCCAACAAAATTATTTTCCGATCTGTATCTCGCTAAATTTTTAAATACTTTAGCAAAACCGTCCTTTCTGTGTGCGCTTATCGAAACTTTTGTACAAATGAAATATGTACACTGTTAAACATCAAATGAAAAAAAAAAACGATGGTAATCTAATCCCTTTAAATTAAATAATTTAAATTCAATAACATTATGTTATTTTTAATATTCATATATGTCAAAATGTAAATCAATCTATTTCCGTGGTTAGCCTTATAAAAACCGTCCATATTACCGTATTCACTTAGTAAATAATAAACTAGATTTGAGTCAAAATTTAATACATTTTCTTGAGTTAAATCTTTCAACTGTCTTAATGAAATTAACGACATATTGAGTAATGATGACCCATAGAAATGATTAAAAATAACTCAAAATAGAATTTGACATTATAAATTTAATAATAAACACGGAAAGAATAATTTTGTTGATATCAAGATAATTACATAGGAATCTCAATGAGTAATGCTGCGAAAAGTTTTGACATACCAGCAATTAATTTGAACATCCTACGTGTCTATTTTGATCTAACAAAATTATATCCAAATCTATATATATAGCTAAATTTTTAGATACTCGAGCAAAACCATTCTTTGCGTTAATGTGTACGAGATTATTACGTGCGTAAAATTTCAATACGCAAGAGAAAAGGGTGAATATTTCGGTCCACTGTGGAAGTAGCTGCGCGTAGGATGGGTAACACATCGCTCTGGCACATTGCTAATCGTCAGGCTTTTATAGCGCGCGTGCCATCGCACAGTGGATAATAAATGCGACGGACGATGATAAACGGCACATAATACGATCCGCTTTGACGCACATGCATACGCACACACGCGTATCATGCAACTCGTAAAATCACTTATTTGCCATCCTGCCTACGAAAATGATAATTCATCGAATACAACTTCCCGAATTAAAACACGCGAATTCGCACCTTTCGTTCAAACGGTTCCCATAATAATTGCTTCAACGTATAGCTGCACATGGCATATAATTCAAAATAACCTTGGCGAATTAAAATATCTCATTCTATGCGCACGTAAGTTTTGCCACGATAATATAATTAAGCGCGTCGCCGACTGTTTGTTCGCGCCGAATTTATCGAACGACAATATTAGCACAAGTTGACTCAATTCGTCTTCGGCAAACGTTTTCGATGCATTTTGCGTCCGTGAGACGGCACTATGCACGTCACGTCAAGTCTGCGCGGTGATAAACATGAATCGAGCAATAAGCGCGAATCAAATCGAACAATGATTGACGTTGCCTGCTTGACGTTTGATTTGTTTATTTGTAGAAAGAATGTAGAGGACTAAAGCTGCAAAAAAATAATTGGACGCTTCTATTAAGATAATTAAAAATGAAAAATACTCTTCAGTTTCTTTTTAATTTATTCAATTACACGCTATTGTTCGAGGTAGAAGAAAGTTAAGTAACGGATTATTAAAATCTTAATTGCAACAGCAAAGAGAAATATATACAGCAAGCGGAGAAATTACGTTTCTCTCGAGAGTAACATCGTCGAATTAAGAAATGGATAAAGCGCTCGAGAGAACAATTTGTGCAAGAAAAGACGGCTAAAGTCAATGAGAAACACTCGGCTCGTATTGTCGACAAGACTAGACAACTCATTGTCACGTTCATAAATTCTCGTTAGTCTCTGCTAACACCGTGTAATAACTCAGAGACGCTATTGCGCGGTCGAGCGCGCCTAACGGAAACGTCACGTCTATCGCGCGTCGCGTATACTCTGCAAAAAGTTCACTGACTTCCGCCGCGCGGATTCACGTGTGAAACCTAAATTATATTTTTCGATCCAATTTTCGTATTAATTGTCGTTTGCTCTATTTATATCGGACATTTTCAATTGTATTTTTAATTAATGTTAATTTATATTATCCGAGTATACATTGTTCGCATATTCTTAAGTTTATATACACAGAAAAAAATCAATTTACTGCTATCACGGAGAGAATTTTCTTTTAAAATTTATCTTTTCTTTTATAATTTTTCTTTGATATTAATGTTGTAATATAGTCCGTATATATTCGAAATTTGTTTCAATAATTTGAAGATGACCTCGTGATAGGGGTCTTGTTCTTGTTTATAATTTTTTAACACTGTGACTAATAATTTATTTCGGCTCGTCTCTATTGTTGTATATGTTATGAATTTTTTAATTTGAGCCGTTTATTGTAATTTAATTTTTAATTTTATTATACGCAAATTCCAACATGCGGGTTAATACATAACATCATTAACTTATCATTGTTATAAATATATTATTTTGGCTCGTAGTTCCTGTATTTTAATTTAAATTTTTTTAATTTACCCTGAAAATATGGTAGTTGTGATACAATGTAATATTTTAAAGATTTTTATTATGCATTTCAGTAAAATTGATGAAACTTATTTTATACTTTATTGTAGTTTTATTCATGAATGAGAGAGATTTACATTAAAATTCTTTGAAATACACAATGCTGTCCCTCGACTGTCATATTTTCAAGGTAAATTCTAAGAAAAAATTCTCTCTATATAAGAAAAATGGTTACTCAACTTATTTTCTTTCTTTTATATAACGGTTATCTTTAACAAAGAATATTTTCTTGATAATAATCTTAAAATATACTTATTATAAAATTTCAGAAAAACTCATTATCTACTCAAAACAAGAATTTATTTTTCTTTGAAAAATATTATAAAATTGATCGAAGAAACGAACTTTTCATATAATAAGCAAATCGAATTTCTTTTAATTTAATAAATTTGATTAAAGTATTAAACTTACTAGGATTCAGAATATATTTTGAATAAATTTAATGCTTGTAATGAACTTATAATAGATTTGCGGATATATGAACTGTTGAAATACTTTAAATAAGTAATTATATTATTTACATAGAGAGTAATTATTATTTGCGTGTGCATTATTCCGCTCGGCTTTGCCAAGAAAAGGGTTTTTTTTTGGATTATTTTTAATTGTGATTTATGTAATAGTCCCGTGATGGTGAATTTTCGTCGAAAACGAGACTTAAAATTTCTTATGTATCAGCAGATGATCGTCATGATTTCTATACGAGAGTTAAACGAGTCACGCACTCTTATTTATGACGAGAGACAGTGCCCCAACAATTCCGCAAAGTGCGCCAAATGCTTTACCCACATTTCTTGGCACGTCGTCTCGATTAGGATTGGTGATACAAGAGTCGCGCCGACGTAAATATAGCACGAACTCAATCTTTCGTTTCATTGTCCGTAGCGATTTTTAAATGCAACGGAATGATCTTCATTTAGAATATTCATTTACGAACAGTAGTGTTTTTCCATAAAATTTCGCAAAGTTTAAGATAAGCGCGGCGAAAATTTATTCAATAATATATTAACAGAGAAGGTAATAACAACGTCTTTAAAAGTTATCAGCTTAACAGATAGATATTATAATTTACCGGAACTTAGATAAAGAGATACAACATTTGCGACCGAAAATTTCCAAAGCGTTCAATAATTAACGATTCATTATGATAATAAGTTCTAATTACCGTTAGTGCTGCGTAAAAAACAATTGAAAATTCTTTTGTGCGCATGCGGTTACATGTAAGAAAAATACCGAATGATAGCCCAGTTTCTCGAATATCGTAATATCAACTTGGATTGACTTGGATGCGAAAAGTTGAGCGTAAATAAGATTTTCTCGGGTTTTGCAGCGGATGCTGCGGGAAGCGTCTCGCGTCTCATACGAGGCGAAATATGAAAGCTGTGCTGGCAAACTTACTTCCACAAACGGGAATCGGTTTCGAGAGGCGCCCTTGCACCTCTCTAAGCAAGAGCCGCGGCGTAGATCGACGGCGTTCTCTCACGACGCGGGAATTAAAATCTCTGCATCCCACTTGCGCGCCGATCGCACACGCTGATTACGCGTCTGCTTTGTTTATACCCCTGATCTCGTCGTCGTGCTCGCTATCGCGAGTACCAAGGAAACTCGTAGACACGGTGGCAGCGGCATCGGAGATCCGCGGGCAAGGACGCGTTTTCGCATGGATTACGAGGTGATCGCTCGATGCTCGCCCGCAAACATTCATCCACTGAATTTTACGCGACGAACTCGCCGCCTTTACGCCACTCTATCTAATCGCGTACAAGTTCGATACGCTCACAAAATTTCTCGAATTAGCTCACTAACGAGATATACATAGAAACATAGGAGATCGCATTCGTCCGCATGCGTGAACTGTCAATTTCGTCAGCACTTGGAACTCTCTCTTTTTTATTTATTTCATCAGACGTCTCTCTCGTTTTATCGGAGCACCTTGATTTTCCGTCACTCGCGTCAGGGAAGAACCCTACGTGTCTCAGCTGAGAGAAGAATCTGCCGCGGCTGCTGTTCTCAGCAGCTCCGATTTTGCGAGCGATATATTCGGCGACGGGTGGTATATGCGCAAGAACACCCTCCTTACGTTCACTCGGCGCGGCAGTCGGCGCGGCACTGACTATTGCCGATTGCGTATTGGTCAGAGGCGCCGCGGCGCGCGATGAGACGTGATCGCGAAATCGCGTGATCACACGCGCGCAGCGCGCTACACCGTGATGCTCCACCATTCCTCTCTCTTTCTCTCTCTCTCTCTCACCTCTCTCCCCGCAGCCCCGTCGCCAGAATTAGACAAAAGAACGGAATTCCGGACTGTCTGAAAGAATCGCTCCAGATACCTATACATATACACGCTGATGCGTGAGATCTCGTTTCACGTGATGCACGAGCGATCGATGCGGATGCAGTTGTCGTGCTGTATGTTCACGTAAACGCAGTTTCCTCGCGCGAGATGCGTACCATGTGCGCTGCCGCGCAACACGTGTTTATCATGGATTCACGTAGAATCTTTTTACTTGTACGGACGCCACGAAGTGTGATTGAACAAGTCTTTCATTAACTCTCTTGACTAGAGTATCGTGAAAAAATGTTACACTTCTAACGTCGTGGATCCACTGGAATCGCATCTTTCAAAGGCTAACAAAATGGAACTCATTTAATTTTGAGAACATATTTTTATTATGTCTTTTTTTTAATGTTTGGACCTTCATTTATCTCCTTTTAATCAAAATTAATAATAGGAACTATATATAGTAATCAGTCTCGCTCGCTTTAATCCTTATTTAAAGTATAGTTAATAAAGTTTCTACTAAGTAAACTCGATGTGGGTCTAATGGATTTACGACACCAGTTAAAGGTTAAGCCGTATCAGACTGTTAGATGTCAAATGAACAATGGTAATTTAAGCTCTTTTATTATCTATTAAATACACGCATCGATATGGATATTGTTTTTCTTTGAAACCAATTACAGAAATGGATTAATTTACATTTTGACACATACATGAAGTTAAAAATAACAAAATGTTATTTAAAGATGGAATCACACGATGCTCGATTTTTTTGAATAATAACGTGCCTACTCTGATACTAGAATTTGTTTATGCATTGAGAGCTGCATGCTGCATATACATGATTTCATATTTATTTTGGATTACTTCATAGCTTATTTCCTTGCATGCGCCAATCAAAAGAAATAATTGCTAATTTCATAGTTATTTGTCAAACGTCAGACTGTATGCATCAAAGCATACATATGTGCATGCATGCATGCATGCATGCGTGCATGCTTATCATTCGAGAAATCGAGCATCGTGTGACTCAATCTTTAAATAACATTTTGTTATTTTTAACTTTATGTTTTTTCAACTTGTATGTCAAAATGTTAATTAATATATTTCTAAGATTAGTTTCAAAGGAAACAATATCCATATTGATGTGTGTATTTCATAAATAATCAACTAAATTAATTGAGTCAAATTTAATACATCTTGAGTTAAATTGTTTAACTATATAATTGTAGTTAAGTTAATATTAGAGCAGTGATGACCTAAAGGATTAAATTAAAAATCTTCTCAAATTGAACGTGATATAATTTAATTTGACATTATGAATTTAACAACGTGGAGGAACAACGATTAAGATTAAATTGGAATTTAATCGCTCAAAGTAAAGTTCACTAACCTTAATATTGATTTTCTTTCTTCCGATTGATCAAATTCCAGCCCAATCTTATTTCAATATTAATCTCTAATTTGATAGACTTTAAATTTGTTTTTTGTTGTTGCATTAGACTGTACTAAAACTTTCCTTCTCGCTTCCACCAAATTTTAAACATAATGCTTGTTTCACTTTAAGTGTAAAAAGTGTACACTAATTTTACTATTAAAAAAATGATCTATTTAAACTAATCTGTTAAATATCAAAAGAGCAATGGTAACCCAATTCGTTGAATTAAATAACATTTTGTTATGTTTAACTTCCATATGTATCAAAATATTAATATAATAAATAAATTCATTTCTGTTGTTTTAAAGTAAACCACATCCATTATTAACGTATGCACTCCAGTTTCAAAATAAACCACGTCCATAATTAACGTATGCACTTCAGTTTCAAAATAAATTACATTTATTATTAATGTATGCACTTAAATAATAAACTAAATTTGAATAAAATTTAATAAATTTGTTCACTTAAATTGCTTAACTCTATTTTTTAAATTAAATTAACGACATATTGAATAAGAGTAGTGACGACTTATTGAAATGATTAAAACTTAAACTTGGGTAGAATTTGACCTAACGAGTTTAACAGTGTTGAGAGATTCTTTGATGAAATTGGATTCTTGATCTTTCTTTAGCAAGGAAGTTGTGAAAGGCCATCGTTTATCGCAAGTTCACCTCTTTCAATGTTAAAGGTGACGCAAATGTTTAGAACGTTTTATAAAATATAAATAGCACTGTTATCCTGCGCTGTTGTTCCACTTCATTAATTTACATTTCTTATCAAGATTGTACACACATGACAGTAAGTAATTGATATGAAATTATAATAATGGTAAACTAGTTATATTAACATCGGAAGATAGACATTTTGGTTATTTGTCATTGCATTATATAACGCGGAATTAACGAAAACTTTCTGTATTTTGCTATTAGCCATTTGCTATTAGCCATTCTATCCAGTTGACATTTCAGTTTTTACACGCATCGTTTTTCTCCGGAGACAACGCTTATTTGCATCAGTCTGTCGCCGCATAATTGCAGTCTTATTCAGTTCGTACCGAAATATATTCGTCTGGACGTCCAGCGAGATAAACGACACGTGTCACGCTGTGCCGAAATAATTTACATCATCTGTTTTTGTCGATATTCAATTTCGTTGCTTTTTGAATTACAAACGAAATAAAAGGAACGTACGGGGATAAGAAGTAAAGGGTATATCAAGGGTGATTCACAGGAAAACAAATTTTTCTCAAGTAGGTACTTGCGCGGTTCTTGCGTGTGTGATAAATAATATGTCGTCTACTTGCCGTGATCCGAGATTCTCGTCGCGGCATTAAAGTCCGATTGAAATCATTAACGCATTTAGCCTTTTAGTCTAAATTAACCTTTGCGACTATGTATGGATATTATCGCGCAGTAGAACGTTAACCTTGACGACAATAGATCACGATCCGGCTACACCTCATATGCCTCCGCATTGAATGAAAACTCAGTTTCGAGGACGTCGCTGCTGCTACCACCGCTGGTGCCGGTAAATCGCTATTAAATAGTAGAAACCGCAACAGACATGACGTATTACTTATTGCACTTATAATAGCCCACGATAAATTGTTCTTTTTCTTTTGCTCCACACCGTGTTTCCGTGAGTTCGTTTTAACATCGTCTTATTCACTCTGTCGTCATTGACAAAGATATTGAAGGTGGTATCTTCGTTTCTTTTTACAAATAGGTACCAGATAACGAACGTCGAATCGACGAAGCGATAAATCTTTATTGCTTTAAACTAAGAAATACACATTTACGTTGTAAAAAATTCAAGGACAAGCAAAATTACGAATTTACGATTTAGCAATAGCAAAGTCACGGACAGGGTCAAAAGTCACTTCCGTGGGTCATTCGCTGATGATAAGAACAAGGATTTCGCGAGGAAAATGTCTGAAAATTACATGCGTGCATTGCAACTCGTAACGCAATCTGTTCTCCTCTAGCACGGAGTGTTGAGATGTAATTGTAGACCTCGAAGATTGCATTTATCGCTGAATTTCCGCGCTGATATCGCCGTCCATGTGGCGCCAATGAAACGAAAATTTAATTACTCTTTTATTCATATCTCTGTATTACTAAACTACCACTGATTATTACAGAACGACGATATGATCGTCAGAGATATAATTTAAAATTATATTTTTGCATGATTCAGAAATGAATTTCAAATTGTATCGTAGTACTTCTCTCTTCTAATATAAACATCAGCTCGTTTTAATTTTAATGCAAGAGTAGTTAAAGGTTCTTAATCTACATATTAATTATGTATTTAATGAATCCAAAACAATATTTTTTCAGAAATATTTTTATTTTGTCTCACACGTTACATTTAAGTAAATAAAACTTATTAAAAATGTTTAATTGTATATAATTTAGAGCTATTAATTTTTATATGAAAACATTGCAAATATCTTTGTACATACATATTTAACAGGTATAAAATATTGAGTGATATTCTATTTATGATAGATAAAAAAAGTATTTTATATATATTCAAAAGTATTATATATTTAAAAGTATATTTAATAATATTTAAAAACGTGTTTTTCATTTAACAGTGTAATTTATATATACATATATGTATATATATAATTAGGCTGTCTCTTGAAGTTTTTCTTTGCAAGTTTGCGTCGTGACCAAGAACTGTATTAAAATTAGTAGGTATGTGGTGATACTACCCACTATCTATAAACACAATTACAAAGTCAATAATATACATGTACATAATTAAGGTAAATGATCGATCGCTTACCGCAGTAAGAAGTGTTGCGTCAACAGTGAGACCCTTCGCGGTAAATGCATTTTCGCGGTGCAATATTTGCAAGGAGAACAGCTGCAACTGTAAAATATTAAAATAATTAAATATAGGATTAGAAATACAATTGTATAAGCGATTCAATGTATAAAAATGTGCAATGTATAAAAAACCGCAGAATGTGTTCGTAGAAATAGATAAGTTAAATTATTATTAATTAAATAATTAATTAATGATATTTTTTGCTACCTCATCTTTCACCTGCTTATCACTGGTGCTGATAAGGACATCGTGTACAGTAGTGCCAATCTGCATGGCCTGATCCTTGCCTGTATCGCAGGCCCACACTATAAGTACTATTTTGACAGAATAATATGTTACAGACGTGATGTAGTATTTAAACCAGATCTGTTTCTCGAGATTGACAACATCCCCCCTCTCCCCTTGCCACGCCACTATGTAGAAATACAAACCGAAAGTAATTTCGGCAAAAGTCATGACTATTGTGGTGAGAACTTGCATACTGAAAACCGTATTCAACAAATGTACGGTATCGCTGAGCAGCAGATGCCGTTTCTTTAGGGCTTTGAGCTCCATTAGCAGATATGGATTTCTCTGCTCATGATAGATACGTCTGAGGAGATGCGGCTCGTCGCTCACCACAAGTTCTCGCAGACTCAGCAGATTGTCGTTGAGTTGTGTTAAACAGGCCTTCAGTACATAAACGCAATCCATGTACAGCATATCCATTTGAAACACCAGCATAGTGAAATAAAATGACATCGTCTTGAGAAAGAAATCGCCATAATTGGCGGAAAATATACAGTTATACACTTGTATTAATATGAAAAGGAAACCGATAATGTCCTTAGCATGAACCATCTTGGACATCTTCTCATACAATTCCGGGGGCAGTTTCGAAGAAACCTCTAGCATGGACTGGAACAATAGTATCCGCTTTTTGGTCATGACGTACGTGATGACCGCTATGACACCACCGAGTATATAGTAGCAATTACATTGAAGGGCTCCAGGTACGCCGTCGAACTTAATATGCCCTGCAATATTGACCTCGAAGAGTATCGTCAATCCCCAAACGCCAGCGACAACTAAAACGATGGTTGACACGATATGGCCCACTTTGGAAAGCTCCATGGTCGAACCGATGTTCTTGTACGGGAATAATCCGAAAATGGTACAGAAAATGATACAGGGATACAGCAAGGATTCAAAGTCCGTCGCGTGGAACAGTCGCCATTTTTTCCGCACTTTGCCCTTGTCTTGTCCTTGGGACTTCGGCGACGGAGTGAACATGATTAGCGAAGTGTCATAAAAAAACAACGACCTAAATCGTAGACTGTATTCTAAAAATTATTAATTGCATTATCGGCGCACTTAAACATTGATGTAAACACGTGAAAGCCTTTTCTTTAAGTATATAATCTTTCGATTTTCCACGCTAAATGTCCGACAGAGGCTCTCCCCGTAGTCTAAACCAGACGAGTTCAAGTTTAAAACTGCAAACAATTGCTACATTGGATAGTCAGACGGAATTATTTGTTAGCCGTGAAGTAACCATGGTGTTCTTCGATCGACATTGTCACCCTTGGGATGTAATGCATAAAGTAATGATGTGTAATTGCTGCGGCATGCACGACCCATCATCTTACGCATCTAGGTCGTGCGCAAGGCGAATCATACTGAGAAAAATATAGCCTAAATTTAAATAAATATTTATTTGAATACTGTCAACTAAACATTGCAATAAATAAATATTTACTTAATAAAAAGAAGTGATTGTTAAATCGAATTAATGTTTTTTGCACCAAATAAATATATTTTTATGTTTAATAAATATTTAGTTTATACTATTCAAATAAAATTGATTAAAATTTAGGATATTTTTTTCTCAGTGTGTATGAACACACTTGCACACAAGAAACAAGAAACATCGACTGCGCAGTATCCACATATGGATTAGTAATTCTCAAAGATCCGTCAATAATGACCGCATATTAAATTATGCATTCTAATTGCGCACTCTACTCTGATTATAAGATTGGCATCATTATGCCACGATTTCCAAAGCTAATGTTTTTCATTGTTACATAGTTATTCATTTGTTTATTTTCAATGTGTAAAGATTATCGATATATCGTGCTTATTATTTTGATTAACCAGTGGCGTAACTAAGCCTATGTGCGCCCCCTCACAAATTTATTTAGGCGCCCCCTTTTCTTCCGCCTTAATTTTTTGCATTTGAACCTTGAAAAGGTTCCACGTGTATTATGCAGCGTCGCGTCACGACACGATTTTTCACTTACCGCGCGGCAAATGTTTCGATACGGTAACGCATCAAAATAAATATCTACCCTGGGCAGACTGCCCATCATATACATGCATGAATTTTCATGTAGGTAACTAGTTCAAACAAAATCAATCACAGATTCTTACAAATTAAAATTATTTGTTAATACTATGATACCTAGATGCGATCATACTCTTCATTTTATATAGTTTTTGTAAACGACAAGAAAACCACGAAGATTTTGCTCACAACTTGATTTGTTTAAAAACTATTTTTATTTAAAAAAAAAATTGAAAAAAAAACATTTTTCCTGTAAGTGATCAAGTATATTCTTTACAATGGCGCTGACTATGTTCATTTACTAAATTCGTGATTGTATAGTTTTCAGGGCGTTAAATGAAATTTTAGCACGAAGGTCACCCCATAAAATAAAGGTAAAATTTCAACGCCTGTGATAAAAACAAAATTTTTTTATTTAACCGAGGGTAACAATGGCCATTTCCGAAATGGCATTTCGCCACTCGGCTTACGGGGCGTCAAATCGTCAATTTGACGATGATACTTTGAGATTGAAACCACTATTTTACTTGACCTTTTTTAATGACTCTTTATACATATTTTACTTTTTTACTAGCGCCCGGCGCCCCCGCCTTTGGTGCGCCCCCCCGCACCGCAGAGTCTGCGGGGTCGTTAGTTACGCCACTGTGATTAAGACATATTATATATCGTCAATATTTACTTTTTTCAGACTTAATTTATTGAGGTGCATGAACTTTCAATTGTTTTTATGAGTCTCTTTTTTGTGAGTCTCTTTAAGCATAATAAATCAATTTGTATATATATATATACAATATATAAAATATTATACGCACTAAATTATTACGCTATTCACTTTTTGAGAAACTGATATCGTGAAAGGTATATGCGTAACAAATGTAATATTCATAAACTGACTTACGACGCAAAGACAATGCTATTATTCAAATTAGAATTAATAATCGATATGTTTTTTCGACTGATGAAACTAATAGATTATAGCATAGCCGGTGAGCAACAAATTGTTTCAAGATGATGATCCTTTGTATTTTAGTGACAACAAGGGGATGGGGTGATGAATGTTATCATTATGATAATGCGCCGCATTACGTCTCAACAAAACTTCATCAAATTATCCTTAATAAACGAAGTTTGAAATGCAAACATATCGCTTGAGTTGTTTCCGAGTGTTCACTTTCGATATGATATTCGTATTTTCGATGAAAGATGTATGCGCGAACGTACGAAAACAATTGAAATAAAACAAAATTAAATTGCAATTTTTTAAATTGAAGTATTAGATAAGATTAATCGACAAAATTGATAACATATCCTAAATAATTATACACTTTAAGGTATCCTTTTACTTATGAATTCTTTGATCAACTAAGAATCGATTTTTCTTGATAAAATTGTCGAGACGATACAAATTAATCGAAGAATTGATAGATGAAAGGCAAAACATTTCTTTCAAATCGAATAAGAAGATTAAAAATTAGAACCAGATACAACTTATTTATTTTATTCTTTAATTCTATTTTGTGTCTATTTGGTGTCTATTTACGTCTTATTTTCATATATTTATATGTTATCTAGAGATAAAATTATTTAAAAGAGGTAAAATAATTGGATGAATTATTAAAAATTAATATAAACGTAATCACTAAAATATCTTGTTATGAACGATAATTGCTTGATTTTTATTTGTTTAATATACAAATGTAAAAGTCGCATCAAGATAATCGATTTTTAGGTTTTTCTTATACACATTACATCCCGTATAATGCTTTCGATAATTGTTCTGTATTTTTCGAAGTATAAAGATACGATCATACTAAGCGCATTTATTTGAAATGCTCCATTAAAATCTGAAAGTTACTCAGCATAAATAAATATTCATATTGTAACGTATTTATGCTTGAATATTTTCTATACAATGAAAGATTTATGCGTAAAATTTTTTCGAACGTTTCACATAATTCTGTTCGGTTTGATACGTTTATCGTCTTGAACACTCTTTAAACATTTTTATGTATCTGCGTACAACGTTTCATAAAAATAACATATTTATTGCTTGCCGTTATAATGCAACGATAGTAATCATTCTGCGATATATAACAAAAAGCATTTATACTTGTACATAAAATATAACACGTTGTGCGTATGCAGAGTCCTTAAGCCAGAGTCCTTGAAAGTCTATCTAGAAAAAAACATTGAGATATATATCTGCATAATTTAAAATTATTAGCCAAGAGTTAATAACAAAATCAATATTGTTAAATGAACTGGAATATTTTAAGTTGTATATGTGTGTGTGTGTGTATGTGTGTATGTGTGTGATAGAGTTTTTTAACTAGTATACAAATAAGAATATTTTATTAAGATGCTTTTTTTAAAAAATATTTAAAAAAACGTCGTAATATTTAAATATATCTTCACATATATACATGAAACTATATATCTATTCACTAGAAATTAATGTAGAATTGTAGAAAACTAGAATTCTATTAAATTTTCATAATTTTGTATAATTTTCTAATTTATACCAATAGAATGATAAATTTTTTTATCAAGATAAGTCGAAGCAAAATGGAAAATATTCTTTTTATAAATAAAAAACTTTTCTTTTCTTTTCTTTTCAGGTTTTTGAAAATTTCGCGTTCGGCTAAAATCATCTGCAAAATTAACAATTTCGATATAAAAAGGAATTTTTGAGAGATCTAGCCGTTTGCCGAAGATGCTTAGGAATAATTAATGCAGTGCAGATATTTTGCAATAGCTCGCTGTATAATCTAATATATATACAGAGACAAATAAAAGGAAATAATAAAAGGTAAGTCACATTGGTATAAAATGAGAAATAGATAGACAAATTTTTACGATCAATTTGATGACACCTCTTATGTATTGTATTTAATTGTGATTAATTTTTAAAGCAATTAAAAAATTATTAATAAATTTCATTAATTTTAAGTATTTTTTACATCTCGATCATTTAAAATAGGGAGTGAAAGCTTAATTGATACGTCCAGAAATGCATAAATTGAAAGTAAAAACTATTGCTGACCAAGGCCGATATTCATAGTTGATTTTTATATTTAAGACTGCCTTAAACAATCTTAAGAGAGGAGTATTTATAAGGTGTATTTATCGCGCAACCATATCGTACGACGCACATCGGATGCAGTGTGAATCCGGCATAAAGGTACGTATCCACTGAGCGCGTCACGCATCGCGTCGTTCACTGCGTCATGACGCGACACGCGAAAGAGAGAAAGAGAGGGGTATAAACTTCACTCTTTCTCTCTTTCGCGTGGCGTCGTGACGCGATGGACGACGCGACGCGTGACACGCTCAGTGGATACATACTCTAAGAATTAACCAATCAGAGCAGAAAGTTATGACAATTCTAGACTGTGATTGGCTAATTCTTACGGTACGGCTTAGGATATATTTACACAAACTTGCACAGCCGCATAAACGTATATGCATAAAGAAAATCATCCAATCATATACCTTATGTGCGACTTTATAAGAGAAATGTGATTGGATAATTTTCTTTATGCATACGTTTATACGACTATGCAAGTTTGTGGATATATCCTTACGGTTATGGCTCCTGCACACAGAACGCGACACTGACGCGTGACGAAAGTTGGCGCGATAGCCAATCAACATCTCGCTTGCTCGGAAGTAACAGATATATAATTCCCACCGCGCGACAAAAGTTGAACCCAATGGCTGCGTTCAGCAGAAAAAGCAGCTTTGCAACTGTGTTGTAAAATTCTTGAATATGATTGGTTTATACATTTAAATCTAATGAGAAGTGAGGAACTAAGGACAGGACCAATAATATTAAAGAATTTTACAACAGTTGCAAAGCTGCTTTTTCTGCTGAACGCAGTCAATGTTTTGTGCACTATCATTCGGAAGCAAACAAGCACCCATTAAAGGAGCTCGAGTTAGATTGAACCCGTCTGATTAAACTTGTCCATCAATCTCCGCCTGTTGGAAATCTGCGCGTATTCAAGAAACCCGGTTCCGAATCTGGAACAGATCCACTTAGAGAAAAAAACTTATACTTTATAGTGTAGTAAAACTATAAAAGTGATAACTGTATAAGTTTTACACAGAGTATCAATATTCTTATTATAATTATAAAATAATTTATTTAACTATCCAGATAGCAAAATGCTAGCAGTTTGTTGGTAAATTGACAGCAAATTCGATTAGATTCCTAAAAATTCCATAGCATTTTCTATATCCATATTAAGTTAAGATTGTCGACATAGTTTGCTGATATGCTACGCTAGCAGATTGGTGGCAGAACCGAGCAAAAGTGTTGCAAATCCTGTTTTTGCCGCTAAATTGTTGATGCACATTAACAAGCTTTGTTATATTTCTGGTAATAGTTTGCCGACATTGACAGATATGACAGATGCACTATGTGTGAAAGTTATCTTTCGTTCATGAAAAATAGATAGCATATTACGCTGCTCAAAATCTGTCTCCACAGACTTGGGTAATGGTTATCTGCAAGGTATATGTATATATTTTGTATATATACAGGGTTGGCAAATGTTATTTTTCAGTTACCTTTATAGTTACTACGACGTACATATTTTTCTTTGATTGTAGGTACCTATTTTTTTCGAGAATCTCGAGTCGATATTGAATCGAGAGACGATTTACTATCGCACGCACCATTGGATTCCACCTGATAAGAAATCGCGGATTACGAGCGGAGTGCGACGAGATGAATTGAACACCCGGTGAGATTTAGCTCGGCGAGATTCTCCACGATCTTGCTATTTCTCTGCGGTACCTAATCCTCGTTATCGCAGCGGCAAAAAGGCGATCGGAAATGAAAAGAAAGCCAAAATATGTCTAGCTATCACGATATATCAAGGAGAAAAGGGAACGAGAGAAGAGAGGAATCCAATTCGAGATTTCAAAGCTTTGCATTTAATACGTTGGGTGCGATTAAAATCTCACGACGAATACTTTAAAGTATTTGAATGAACAATCAGAATGTTTTGAAGTATTTGATTAACCAATCAGAAGAAAGCATTTTACGAATTAACTAATAGAATGCTTCAATCAAAGCATTTTATTTTAGTATCACGACGTTAACTGTATCCATAGACTCTATCTATCATTTGTGACAGACACTTGACTTTTCAGCGGCAATTATCGATAATTGTCATATCGCGAGAGTATGATCGTATTCTTTAAAAGAAATTATAAAAGACGATGATTCAAAATTCTGGCGTAACGTTCTGGGTATTGATTTCATCCTCGGAGCGCGACTCGCGCTCGAAAATAGCGCGGGATTCCTATCATTATCGCACGATGACGGCTGACCGGCCGAGCCGACCGGTCAGCAATGGTCAACAACGCGAGGATCTCGAACGAGGTTCACCGCCCCTATGGAAACCTAACCTAACAGCCGACAGTTCGATGCGCATTCACCCCTTACGCGCTACCCTCTCTCTTCTTCCTCCTCCTCTCTCCTTTCACTCTCTATCTGTCTCTCTCCCTCTCTCTCCTCTTTCATTCCACTCCGTACCGGAGTCAGCTGCGAGTGATGGGCCCAGACCGGTTTCGATCCGCTCACATCCGTCAAACAAATATTGCGCGAATTTGTCTATTACTATACATTGACACGGCTCGATTTACTGAAGTTATAACATCTGATGTTATAACTATGTTAGATGCTGTAGAAACACTATTTTATGATGAAGCTACTACATTGATATATGCAATAATGTCATCGTAAAGCACAGTTTAAATTTACACGGCATCTAACATGTCAGGAAATTATAATTAGGGATGCACAGGATATCTTTTCTGGATATCCGGTGTATATTCCTAATAACATCGGTGTAAATCGAGTCGTGTAAGCCCGGATCCTCATGCGGGCAACAGCGCTTTGACACCGAACGCTTATTGGTGAAAAACGGGCGATGGGGGTAAATTTTACCCCCACAACCGGCTTTTCACCAATTAGCGCTCTGTGTCAAATCCGTATGAGGATTCGGGCTAAACGTAGTCTAAAGGTGCCTTTTCATGCCGACGCTCGACGCTCATTTTTGGTATCAAAATAAGTCACGTGATAGAAATTATAATTGTATTTAGCGTATCGATAATAGATTTATAATTTTTATTTAGATTTAAGTTATAATTTTTTCAGAAACTGATCAATTACAGCCAAATGCAAGAAGAATAATCGATTGTGATTCGTCCATTTCTTACGGCTAAAGACTTAAAACACCTATTGTAGATCCAGATTTATCGACAATTGTATTCTTGCTACAAGTTTCCTGTTTCTTCCGAAGTTCGTTAACTTTTATCTCGGACGACATAAATTAAACCAAAAAAACCGGATAAGAAGCAAAAAAACAAGATGTAAAAAATAGCAAAAAGCAAGAAACAGAAAACAAAAAGCACATTGTAGAATAATTATTAGAGTAATAATTATAATTAAATCTACAATAGATTGTTAAGCCTTAAGGAATGGACGAATCATAGTCAATTATTCTCCTCGTATTCGACTGTAGTCAATTTCTTACGGCTTAAGGCTTAAAACCCTATTGTAGATCCGGACTAAAGGATGTCTGGCTCCTGTCAAGTCTTCGCTAGCAGGTACTCGTTCTATTGCGCGATTGTCGCACGTTATTAATCCTTGCTTTTCAGAGATCGGAGGAATTTCAGATTTACAACGTCTTGCAGGATTGCCTGTGCACTCTTACGCGACGGTAAACAGTGTTTATACCCCGATATAGAGGTTATTGTTGTGCGAAACAAAGCGCGTGGCAATGCGCGCGGAATCCATTAAGTTCTTACTCACCAGTAAAAGTTCGGACAATCGCGATTCTTTCTCAATAAAAAAAAAAGAAAGGAAAATATTCTCATCTCAGCGTTTAAACTTTCAAAGTCCTCCACGCGAGGGTGTCGTCGCCATCGCTAGAAAACCGCGGGAGCTGAAGCAGCCCCCCACCCTTGCACGCTCTCATCGCGTCGTCGCGTTGGGGCCTACTAGCAGTACTAGCTAGCGGCGCAGCGGGCCTCAGCTCGCTCGGCTTCGACTCATCCTGGCTCAGTAGCGTGACGAGCGTCGATTGTGTTGATCCGCATATGTTTTAGTGCTACGTGCATCTCTCGCGAGTGTCAGTTCCCGTTCAATCGCTTCGTGACATCCATCTCTCTATACCGTCTGGTCATCATCTTATATCTCGTCTCCTTTCTCGCGCGAAAAAACCGAGGCGCGGTCGAGTCGAGTCAAGCCGGGACCGGGACAGAGACCGAGACTCCGAGACGCGTGTGCCATCGATACGCTCCGCGCTCGGTGAACGACGAACGGCAGGAGCCCAACAATCGAGGGAAGCAGAACTCCGCGGTGAAGAAGCGGAAGCGGACGAGAGAAAGAGAGAAAGAGAAATATAAAGAGTAAGAGGTAAAGAGAAGTCGGCGGTTTCAGCTTCCTGTTCGTGCTTATCGGCGGAACGCGGCGTACTGACGACGCGACGTTGCGAATTCCATCTCCGGATAATATGCGTTTTGCCCAGTCCTTCTGAATGTATTAGGAGACTGAACCGTTTCAAAACAACGAATCCTGAGAATCCTGGACGATCGGAAGTGCAACATCAGCTTTTAAATATTTTTATAGAGAACGAGATTTCATCCTTTGCCATACCTCTCTTTATCCGAGTTGAAGTTGTGCAGTAGACGAAGGTTCAACACCCCTTGGCGATATAAAGAGCGTATAAGGGTGTGACAAGGATGAAGAGTCTCTTTCTATTGCGAGATGTAAACTTGAGTTGCTCGATAAATCAAATCCAGAACGTCGCGATGTTTCTTGTTTATTTTTTGTATACTTAATTCTTTCTTGTGTATCTCGTATCTACCGTAATCTTGGAAAAGTTACAGTGGAAATTGAACAACGATCAAATATTATCTCATATCTCAAGAAGATACGCGAAAGACACCCTTGATATAGGCTATTAAATTAAGACCTAAAGTCAATGTCTTTATAAAACTAAACAGAGTTTCACAATCTCGGGATGTATCGGGATTAGAGATGAGATCGAACTCAATATGTACTTATAAATTCGAGTCAAATTCAATAATTTAGTTTCATTTTCTAGGATTCGAGTAATACTCGTAAGAAATAATATTTCATACTTCATACTTGCAGAGTAATCGATCCCAAATTGCTGGTTTCGAATCTTACATACGAGTACCTGCAAGATTCGAAATATACTTACAAAGTACCTTTTATCGTACAACATCGAATCTTTTACAAGTAGTACTCGAACAGGATTATTAACGAACAGAAATTCATATGATCTGTGCATTCGAGGATCAACTTTAGGATATGTAAATGACTTCTTTATCTCCAACGAGGGAGATTATTCATTCACACATCATACTCATCATCTACATGTAATTTAAAAACATCAGGATATTGAACATGGCGACGAGAGTTCCCAATAACGTACCGTCTAAAAGTATCTACATATTGATAGTGCGTTTTTTCTTTTGTTTATTTTTGTACCCATTTGATCTAATATGTAAGCATCTCGTAAATAAACAATTTCAAAAACAAAACACTGTGCATTAATTCGAGGTACTCATAGAAGGTTCGAACCTATTCCGTTTAGGTTCGAGTCCACTTGGAAGTAC
>NW_017298546.1:0-292 GCF_001594075.2 Trachymyrmex cornetzi
AGTTTTATAAAATATGCGAAATTTGTTTTAAAGCAAGACAAACGAGACAACCTTTTAAGGAAGTAAGAAGAAGAGCGCAGAGACCATTGGAAATTATTCATACAGATCTATGTGGACCCATCAATCCAATAACTTGGGATAAAAAGAAATATTTTTAACTTTATTAGATGTGTTACGTCCTGCAGACGCAGATTCTTTTTTTCGAGAGAATCGGCTCCGCCGCAATTATGATTGGCGCCTACGAGACGCGAGCAGGGGTCCCCCTATAAAAATTGAAAAACAGACCACCCAG
>NW_017298547.1:0-229 GCF_001594075.2 Trachymyrmex cornetzi
AGGTTTCATTGTATAAAATTAAAGATAGTACTATTTGGATTAAGTAAATCATAAATAAAGATATATCACTTGAGTTTTACTTTTCATTACGGTAGTAGAATTTAACTTGGCGCCACACAGTTGTTGATATCAAATCGTTCGTACAAATAATACATACCATTAGATTAATATTCATTATTTATTTAATTTGGCATGGTATAAAGAAGTGGGATTTAACTTGGCGCCAATT
>NW_017298547.1:487-1045 GCF_001594075.2 Trachymyrmex cornetzi
TGGTAAAACTGGCCCAAATGGTGATTCTTTACGAGAAGCACCATTTGGGCCAGTTTCACCAACGCTTAGCGCTTTTTTTACCTTTTTTTTAAAAAGGTTTATATTACCGTATAGTGATACATATCATTAAAGTTAAATAAATTATGTTTTCTTTGGAAAGTATAAAATATGATACATACATTAGAGTTAAATAAATTATTTTTTCTTTGGGAGGAATAAAGTGGTAAAATTTAATTTGTTCGAATTACATGGAATTTAACTTGGCGCCAATTGTTGATATCAAATCTTTTATACAAATGATACATATCATTAGTTCTACTAAACAGCAAACATGATTAGTTATCAGTTTCACGGCTGATTAAGTAATTGGCGTTGGTGAATCTGGCCCAAATCGAACTTACAACATCTCTCAAAATTAACGTGTCGGTAGAAGGACGAGAAAAATCAAAACGACATACACGATAAACTTTATGCCCTTTTTTCTTAGAACGAAGACAATAATCGTTATGTATATGTCTTTGATGCGTATTAACTCGCCTATATAATGTTGGTGAAGAT
>NW_017298548.1:0-605 GCF_001594075.2 Trachymyrmex cornetzi
TTAAGAGATGCTATTTCATCGGGTACATTATGTACAAAGAGATTATTTAAAACACTATACGCAAGCAAAACTCCGTCACGAAATTTTCGTTCACGGTAATCACAGATATACTGTGGTTGAATATCATGTTTTTCTATGTACGCCATTAAGTATCTTAAAAATGGAGATCCATCCATTTGTACTTTAAATTTATTAAATTGGGACACATTTTTTTCATAACAAAGTCTCTCAGATGATACACAAGCATATCATCAAGGTGTATCCATGGAACGTTTGGTATAAGCATTAAATGCTTTTTTAAATTTAGAAAAAATTTCCTCTTCACTCTCAAACTAGTACGAATTTGCTCATGTCTGTACATACGATTTGCTTTTTCTTCTGCCAAAGTCATAATTTTGTTTAATGTTTCTAAATCAGCAGAAGTTAAAGCCTTCTCCAAATCTAACATCTTTCGATAGAAATTCGTCAGTTGATAAATCAAACATTTAATATTTCTAACCTTCGGATAATGAGGTGATAATAAGTAGATAGGAAGAGACATAGCTTTGCAAAGGGTTGTATCAATATAACAACTATGCGTGTGACCCAATTTCGTATTCGAATTT
>NW_017298549.1:0-621 GCF_001594075.2 Trachymyrmex cornetzi
CGCGACATCCTCCGCGCTTGATCCGTTCGTATCGTGATCCATCGGGGCCTCTAATTCGTAACGGAGCAATCGGTCGTATAGCGCGGAGGTATTTCCTTCAGCGTCTAATCCCCGCTGCTCGAGAGCCTCCTCCAAGCCCTCCGGCGGCAGCAAGAATATCCATGCAAATCACGTCGGTCCCTCCGCCATCACGACGTTCACGCGAAACCACGCCAATAAAGTAACAAGATTCTCAGCCAGAAACAGAGAAATTCTCCACACTCGGTAGCAATCGCGATTCAGTCTCGACAGCCCTTCCTAAATCGATCGCGAAAAGAAAGATACGCGTGCCTGCTGCAAACTTTCTCTCTACGCTACTTCCAAGGTCTCTCTCTCTGAAACGACCTGTATTCTCCCGAGTCGACAGTCGCTCAACGTTAATTTTCGAAATTGTCAATGTCGCGGAACAACAACACACGAGGCGACCAAACTCTCGTCATCGAGACACAAAGAGATCCCAACGACCGAAAAATATTTTCGTAAACGCTGTACACGTGTGAATAATAACCGACACAGCTAGCGAGATACGCACGTAGCGTGTAACGACAACAGCTGAGGCAACACACACAACCTTGCTCAAGT
>NW_017298550.1:0-1056 GCF_001594075.2 Trachymyrmex cornetzi
TGATTATCTAATAATATATTACCATGTTTAAATTGAAATGATTATCCGGTGATATATTACCATAACAAGTAACTGATATATTAATAAAGGCCAGTTCAAAGTGAACATATGTACATTAAGTGTATATTATCTAAATTTAATATAATATATTATCATGAAAAGTAACTCATATGTTATTGAAGGTGCGAGTTCAAAACGAACATTTCAAAACGAACATACATAGAAGTAAAACAGATTACAATTTCATTCTAGAAAATAAGTGCGATATGTTATTCTTACAATTAGTGCACAAGATATAAAAGTCGTTTATTGAGATTTGACTTAAAATTTATACTAGCCCGTACAATGAAAAATAATTGCTTGTAATTCCAGAGTATCAATTTGTTAATGACTCGGAAAAAGAACATGGCGGCCTGCTTTCAAAAAACTTTGATGAGCTTCTCGGTGTCCACTTCGAAATAATGTCGAAGCTTTTACAGAGTTCCCGTAAGAAATAATACAAATATAGTAAACCAAAATTTTGTAATTAGACCTTTATTCCGCCGATCCCCTCAATAATGACACCATTTGAAGTACGAAAAGTATCATATTAGAATTATTTTCTAGAAAGTTCTAGAAGGAAGTGAATATATGGGAAATAATCAGTAAAGTTGTTAACCGTAAGTATAGCTTGTCTGTAACTGACTCAAGAATTGATATATTTTATTGTCATGATAATATATATTGTTAGATAATCATTTAAACTATGAATTGGCATCTTTATTAATATATCAGTCACATGTCATGGTAATATATCGTAATATTATCATTAATTTTTAAAGGTTTATATTCACTTTGAACTGACACCTTTGATAGTACATCCATTTGTTTTTCTCAATATATTTTTTTTTTAATTTTGCGTTTACCTAACATTTGCTCGTTTCAGGCAATAAGACAACGTTTTTTGAACCGTCCATCGAAAGTTTCTTGAAAGCAGGCCGCCATGTTCTTTTTCCGAGTCATTAACAAATTGGTACTCTGGAATTACAAGCAATTATTTTTCATTGTACGGGCTAG
>NW_017298550.1:1255-1808 GCF_001594075.2 Trachymyrmex cornetzi
GTATGTTCACTTTGAACTGGCACCTTTATTAATATATCAGTTACTTGTCATGGTAATATATTATCAGATAATCATTTGAATTTTTGAATATATGTATATCGTGAAACAATATATTATCAGATAAAAGTTTGTAACGATGCACCCCCAGAACTGCATCGTTCCCGGCAATGCCAACTCGCCGGATGCCGCTACGGTGACCGCCCGGTCACCGTACGCGATGAGAGCGCGGTGCGCTCGAAACATTTAAGAAAACGAAAACATAATTACAGGCCGCGCGAACTCGCAAGTCCGCGAAAACCGAACGTCGCCGAACGATGCCGAGCGCCGCAGCTCTCGCTCGTATTGTTCCACGCCGAGAGTCACCTAATGATTCCGGAACAATACGAGCGGGAGCAACAATTAGTATAAAAGCGCTCCGAAGAGAATAATTCTCGCTTTTTGCTCCTGATCCGACTCCTGGCACCGACCGTTTCCTTGATCCGATCTCCAGAGCAATACCGCGGTGGTAAGGGTGTTCTCTGCCACTACCGGCATTTACCGGTCAGTTATTGCA
>NW_017298551.1:0-289 GCF_001594075.2 Trachymyrmex cornetzi
ATTAATCTTATTTTAGTGCATAAATTCAATGAATATAGTATTAGAAGATTGAAATTAATATATGAATATCAATATTTTAGGATATATAGTGCTTAAACCTCTTTCTTTTTTAATTGAACTTCACTGATTATCCAGTGCCAAATACGTCACTGGGTGATTAGTGAATAGTGGCATACTTGGCACTGACATCAGTGATTGCCCACTGATTCAGATTTTGAGAGTATACTTCTGCAATGTCGCGAGATCCTTCCTTAATTGCTCTAGTTTGTTGGCGAATTAACAAGTCTAA
>NW_017298552.1:0-573 GCF_001594075.2 Trachymyrmex cornetzi
CCCCCCCTTCTCTCTCTCTCTCACCTTCATCTACGTACGGTATCATTTCGTCCTGATCAGATACTTGAGCAAATCCTAGTGCATTCTCCACTAAATCAACCGTCTCGTTATTTTGCGTCTCGGCACTCGCCTGTCCTGAAACAATAACAACCGTTATTACGTTTTCTATGTTTTCATTAATGATAAATCCAACACTCTCGCCCAAATCACGCATTATGAAGATATAACAAAAAATAAAATGAATCAATCCAATTTTATTAAACACGTCGCTCTTGTGTATAAATTCAGAACTCACCTTCATTTACAGACGGCGTTGTATCATTTGGTGCTTGATCAGATTCCAGTGTGTTCTGTTTCTCCATCAAATCAATCGTCTCTGTACTTTATTGTACAGTATTCGCGTGTCCTAAATTGATATCAATTTATTATCATATTTTATCAATAATTTTGTTGACGATTGTAACGTCCGCCGAAAATTGCGCGCAGGCGAACGTCACTTTTAACGATGCCAGACGCGTTGCCGTGGCAACGCGAACTGTCGCGACAGCCGCGAAACTCTCGCGAACCGTGATC
>NW_017298552.1:744-1497 GCF_001594075.2 Trachymyrmex cornetzi
TCTCGATTTATCGCAGTATTCCCAATTAATCTATAAATTCAGTTCATTTAAATTCCACAATTGCAATTGCAAATTTGACTGCGCCGATTCATAAAGCGGCTAATACTGCGCTTACGTTCGAGAATACGTAGCTGAATCGCATCCGCAAGTGCACCAAAAGCTTCTAACAAAACCTGCGGAAGTCCGTTAGAAGCTTCGCGATACAAATAACGCACGAACGCTCTGCATTCAAACTCTATACATAAAAAAGGGAAAACATCATTCGGCGGAATGTAACGCGAATAAACGCGCACAGCGACTGCACATTATGCAGCACAGGGGCGAAGCGACTAAGAGGGCCCTGTCAACAATTAAATTCGGCAATTTCTCCCTTTAAAACAGTAAAATCTAATAAAATCTTATTAGATCGAAAGTTCTAGAACATTTCAAAAGATTCCGGTAACTGTTGATAGGTCAACCCCTTTCCCGCTCAGCACCACCACTTCTAACGATATATAAGCGCACACCAAAGTCAGTCGGCGACCATTATTATCAGAGTTTTCGATTATTAGAGTTTGCGATCACTGACATCAGTACATTAGAGGTTTCGAGATTGCGTTTTCGGTCGGTCTTAGACTTTGGAGAAACGGAGTGCCGTTATCAGAGTGTCGAAGTGGGAAGTGCCTGTTAGACTTCTTCAGAGGGGCGTCAGTAGAAGCAGGGTGCGTTTGCGAAAATCCTGAGGCCCATCGTCCAAAATAGGCACATTCCAGG
>NW_017298553.1:0-809 GCF_001594075.2 Trachymyrmex cornetzi
AAAAAGTGAAGTGTAGTGAGAACAGGAGCGTGTCGGTCAATTATAAAAATACACATATTATGGCTGCGTTTCGCTTCACGTATGTGCATAATGTATCATTTATCCTTGTTTAACATTTGGTGAATTACAAAGTTACATAATGCAGCATGCGCATTATACGTGTAACGGAACGCAGCCTATAACTTGTATAGAGCTTCTATTTAACCATGATTTAATGCCTCAGTGTCAAATTGAATGTTGAAACCATTTTATTAACGATTTATGTAGAGCATCTTCGACATTATTCGTTTATTATAATTTCTCTCAATATCCAGAATCCTGACATTATCCCAGTCGAAGTCATGATTGTAACTCACCCTATGCTCTGTGATAACTGAACGAGCGGATGTAACTCTATGTGTATGGTTATGGTTTTCTGCTATTCTCGTTTTTAGTTTTTTTCCCGTTTGGTCTACATAGGAAGCATCGCAATCGGCATTCGATCTTGTAAACCACATTCCTTTTGGAAAACTTTTGCAAAGGATCTTTGTGTACTCTTATAAATATTTGTTAAGTTTATTGATACTATAATGAGCAACCACCTTATAAGACAGAAAATTAGTAAATTTGCAGAACTTATTTATTAGATATTCTATTGATGAAAGGAATTGTGAACCTTCTGATTTTTTAACCTTGTTAGTAGAAGTCTTATAATTACAATTGGATTTTTTATTAATTTTTATGTCCTATCAAAATATCCTATCATATCCAAGTTAGATCAGATTTTAGCTTCTTTTCGCTAGATGTGGTATCTTTATTTACAAATGTTC
>NW_017298553.1:902-2018 GCF_001594075.2 Trachymyrmex cornetzi
AATTTTGGATTCTACTTACTTTGCTTTCGATGATCAAATATATAAACAGACCATTGGTACTCCGATGGGTTCGCCATTATCACCTATTATTGCTGACAGTCATGCAACAAGATTTAGAAAATAGAGTGCTGAGTTTCATTGAATTCCTATTGCTTTTCTATTACAGGTACGTCGATGATATGGTACTATGTTTACCGCCCACTAACGAGGTAGATAGCATCTTGGAAAAATTCAACTCTTTTCACCTGAGACTGCAGTTTATGATGGAGGTGAGGGGTAATACATTAATTTTTGGGACACTACTATTCTTTTAAAGAATGACGGTCTAATTTTTGACTGGTACAAAAAACCAGGGTTGCTAACGATAAAAAAGGAACGAAGTTACTAATTTCGTTATTTTTTTAGTAACGAATGAGTAACGGAGTTACTTTTACTAACGAGTAACAGTATAATGATAACTAAATCACAATTTTCAGGAACTTCTAATAACGAAAGGTTACGTCTCTTTTTCGTTATTCCGTTTATATAGGATTATTTTAATAAGGACGCGTTTACACCACGGAAAAGCAGAAAGCGGAAAAGCAGTGGTTAATCAGAACTCCCGCTAGTAGAAAGTAGTACAAACCGTCAAAATTGACGGTACTGTCTAACAGACAGACATGTTCAGCAACAGTTATCTCTATTATTAAACAAAAATTCCTGATTTAGCGATACAAATTATTTACAAGTTAAAGTTAAGATATATGTACAAATTTAAATATGTATATATTAAAGAGTACCATATTAAAGAGCAAATGAAGAACAAATAAAATAAAACAAAAATATATATTAAAAAACGATTTGTTCTTATGTAGTTATAATTTGCATAAATGCAATCATTTTTGAACAATAGCAAAAAAGTAACGATTTTTCCGTTACTTTAAGCGACAATAACGCTTTACTTTTAGAATCGGTAACGAGTAAAGAGTAACGAATTACTTTTTACTGCAAATAACAATAACTGTTACGCGTTACTAAAAAACGGTAACTTTAACAACCCTCCAAAAAAAACCAACCTTTTCGGGCAGATTTTTGAATTATTGATCTCACAATACGATTTCACAAAAGAAGGGTATC
>NW_017298554.1:0-2799 GCF_001594075.2 Trachymyrmex cornetzi
AACAAGCCATCGATTCGTGGATCGCCTCAAAAAATGACCATTTTTTCGACGCGGAATTCGTACACTGCCCGAAAGATGGGAGAAAGTAGTGGCCAGCGATGGACAATGCTTTGAGTCATAAATTTATAACCAGTTTTTTACAATAAAGCCTCGAATTTCGGAAAAAAAACAGCGGAAGCAAAGTTGTAGGGGAAAGTGGGGGAACTGTGCGCAGCGGGTAATTGTGCGCATCCTGGTTTGGCACTTTTCCAATATATGAAGACATCACCGTGGCGAAACTTTTACGCAGGAAGTCGTCCTCTTAAGATATAACTACAAAAGATACGACGTACATACATCGCTAGCCAGAGAAATATAAAAAAGTGGAATTACATTTTTTCTTGTTATCTTAGCATTCAGAAAATGAGGTGGTAACTCCGTATTTTTAATTTGTTTGTTTAAAATTGTATATGTTATTAAAGTACGTTATTATGTGCATCTTTTGAGCTGTTATTTATTAAGTTTAGTTAGGAATTGTTGAAGTAATCGTATTTCGTACCGAGTCAGGTCGCGGCGAGCAACTGTGCGCAAGCATTTTAAAATGCGCACAATTACCCATTTTTCATATACTGTATGACTAGCACTAGTTTTTTCGTTTCTTTTTGGCATTACTATTTTATTTTGCCATTTCATTTTGCCAAAGTCTATGTGCATTATTATTATATTAGTTTTGTATTTTTTCTTAATATATACAATGTACATTTAAAATATGTTTAATATATATTTATATTGCAACATAATGAATGTATGTTCTGATTTTTATGTCAACATTCCACAATTCATTCATTTCTTACGATTTTTGTTTTGCGCATAATTACTCGACGCGCGAGAAATTTTTTCGCTTTACCGTTTTTTTCCTTTTTGCCAAATACAACCTTGTTAAATGAAAATCTGTTCAAGATAAGAATATGTAATGGTAGAAGAATGTTTATAGTTTTTATTTCTATATTTATATCGCTTTGATCAGTATATCGCTTTAATCTTAGAAAATCATCCCAAGAAAACAAATATCCCTTAGGTGCGCACAATTCGCCCACTTTCCCCTACACCTAATAAGTTAAGGTTATTCTCTTGTTTTTTTATGTAAATCATTTCTGAAATTAATCGCTTGCCATAACGCCGTTCCTTATCTAGAATCTTGACATTGTCCCAATCAAAGTCATATTCAAATTGCATTCTATGATCGATTATGACAGCTCAAGTAGATGTGTTCCAGCAGATCTGATTGCGGTGTAGTTTTATTCTGGTTTTTAATTGTCTACCGATCTGACCGACATAAGATGCATTGCAATCTTTATAGTCGATCTTATACACAATGTTATTTTTTGTAGAGACTGTGGTCGTACATCTTCTAGTACTTTTATAAATTTATTTAATTTATTTAAACTGAAGTAAGAGACTTTAACATCTTTACTTTGTCGCAAATTCCTATATAGGTATATTCCCACGGGTCATATATGTCCCATGGGAAAATGACCTATGGGGAATCCTATGGGGCACTCATATGGGACCGTAATAGGCTCCACATGGGACTTACATGAAATATATATGGGATCTACATGGGACCTACATGGGACCTATATAGGATGTATATGGTTTCATATGAGAAACGTATGGGAATTCACCATAGGATATAGTCAGGCCTGTCTATTGCAACTTCAGTTCCGGAACCAAAACACTTCCCCCACTCAATTCTTTCGCAGAGTGAGTAGATAGACAAGATAAGAAATGAAATAAGACGCGGCGTCACTGGCTGGCTGAGTATCTCAATTCCTACCTTGCCCTTTTATATACTTACTCCACAAATGAGGGCATTTCGGCTCCGGAGCTGAAACTGGAAAGACCTAATTATATCCTAGATCACTAATAATATATACAACGAAATCAGAAGAAGTCATCTATTCATACAATGTTTTTGGATATGTGGAACTTTTATATATTACCGTTGTCTTTATAAGGCATATTATATATAAAGTACTATAATGTATTAAAAATGTTTTCAGTACACAAACATTTTTGATAAATTTCTAATATATAATAACAGTATCAATAATTATGTAATAATAATACTTGAACATACTTTGAACGTAGATAATATAAAATATGCAAAACATAAATGCAACACATAATAATTGAAATAAAAGTAACTCTCTTTAAAGTTTCACATTAAAAGCTCTGCTCTTTATCACTCTATTATTACTACTATTACTTGCTTCCTCGTTAATTTTCTCAGATGGCGAGTTCCTCCAATAATAAAAAGGTCAAATGTTATTTAATTATATAAAATTAACTCAAATATATACACAATATTAAGAATCTTTGAGAATACAACCTGTTGCGACATTACATAAAATTTAAGTGCGCTAAATGGAAATTAAGGGTCGATGGCGCCATCCATCGATTTCTTCCGTGAATCTCGTACCGTCTCGCGAACATCATCATAGCAATTTCGACGTGTTACCGCGCGATTAAACAATGCTTACACCAATTGTCGCCTGCCGATTCGTCGCGCTAGTCGCCTTATCTGAAGCTGCCGTTTCGGGTAACGCGACTCTCTCCTCAGACACCATTAAGCGCTCGTCGTGACAAGCCGTGTCTGAAATTCGTCACGAAGTTCAGAAAAAGCTATCGGGCTCCCGCGACCGCGAGTCGATAGAAAACCGCGAATCCAGTATCAAGGATCGGTCAGGTTTATCAATCTCGAATCATTTGCGAATTCGTCGCCGAGTCCGTCGAACGCAGCATCGTTCGTGCCACGTG
>NW_017298554.1:6541-8260 GCF_001594075.2 Trachymyrmex cornetzi
ATATTTCGTATGACGTGTTTTTGATCGAAAAGTAATAAGGCTCTATCCACCATGTCAACAATGGTACCCCTTTTCTGAGAAATAGGATGGTTAGAAAAGAAATTCAAAAATCTGCCCGAGCAGATAGGCTCCTGATACCAATCGAATTTTAGGTAACCATTTGTTTTTGTGATGGTGACGTCTAGAAAGTTAAGCGAGTTCCCTCCTACTTCTAGAGTAAATTGCAGGTGCGGATGGAAAGAGTTAAAACAATCCGAAATCCGATTAATTTCCGAAGATGGAACGGCCATACGCAAGTCATCCACGTACCGATAATAAAAAGGTTAATCACTATTGAAAAATGTTAAAGCTATTCGTTCTAACTTCTCTAGTACTAAGTTCGCAATAACTAGTGAGAGTGGAGTCTTTATTACTGCGTGCTCAATGCGTTTCATAGTAAATTGTGTAACTGAAGAAGACTCAACTCTGCAGCCGAAACATGTATTTTTAGCATATGCGTTTTTTAATTTTGTACTCACACATAAGGATATATTTCAATATTGTAATCTTTTTTAATTTTTATTATAAGAAATAATATATTCGATATGACATCTTAAAAAGTACGTTTTATATTCTGACTCTCATTCGCCCTTTAAACTTTTTATTTATAATCAAATTTGATAAACGTCTAATTATTTGTGACAAATGTTTATTCCTTTTATGGAAAGTACATTGCATGCTCTAGTGAATTATTAGAAAATAAATAAGTAAAATGGAAAGGATTATGCAGTAAAAGGGACTATCCCGCAATGACCTTGACCTTGATATATGTTGTCAAGGTCATGACCCCGAGTGACCTTTGACAAATTTTAGCTGTCGTTCGTTGTTCCTTAAAAAATTATTAACAAAAAAAGTTCATTAATAAAACCTATCTTTTGGATACGACTGCGCTCCGATGAAACAAATTCCCTGCTTTAACAGCGCAAAATACTTTCTAATATACAATATAATTTCTTATATAATTTTTGTATCTTTAGAGCAGAGAATTTGTTCGAATTTCTACGCTTACATGTGGAATCTTACGACTACAATCTATGTAGTGTCGAGATATAAAAATAATGCTTTTGCTAAATATGTTTTTGTTTATTTGGTTTGTTTAGTATTTATATTTTCAAATATTAGGTATTCTTTAGCCATTATGTTAAAGAAAGGGTCTAATCGTTCATGTGTATCAAACGCTTTTTTGAACATGAATTCTGCAAGGTAATGGGCGAAATGGGATTGTTTATAACCATATCGAGATATAACTCGCGAATATCTCTCCACAGACGTTCAAAATTTTGAGTATAAGCGCCTGTCTCTGCATCGACAAAATGTTATGAATGATTTACTGTTTTATATTGATATACTGGGTCGAAATATTAGATTTAAACTTCCATATAAAAAGAATAAAAAAGGTGTTAATTATACATAATAAAATATTTTCTGCTTTACAAACACAAATTCTTTGTTTTAAAACCATATTTTTTAAATGAATTTTTTTGTTAACAACTTTTTAATTTTTTTGTTAACGAGCGACGGCTAAAATTTGTTCAAAATCACTCGAGGCATGACCTTGACAACATATGTCAATAAATACGTCTTTAAAATAAATCATGGTGTGATATCTAAAGGACGTCTAAATGATATTTTTAAGACGTGATGACCCGATTTTCCACATGGTGCCAAATCGTAGTGGTC
>NW_017298555.1:0-3681 GCF_001594075.2 Trachymyrmex cornetzi
AGGAGCCAGGCGCAAATACGGCCCGTACTTGCGCCTGGCTCCTGATTGGTCACCGCAGCATTTCCCGGAGCTCACCGCATACATGGAGTCTTAGCTTTAATTCTTGGAGCTCGATGTTTCGGATGGCACCCAGTTGGACATGACTAAATTGGACACGAGCCACTTACAGCGCTTGAGACTACAAAGCTCCTAAGCACCGGTCGCTGTGATTGGTGGTGTCCAATCGAGCCGTGATCAATCGGGATCACCCCGATGTTTCGTGATAAATAAATTTCATCTAAAATGATTCTATTTGAATCAAAATCTTCTGAAAAATGTACTTATTAATCAATTATAAATACAATGTACTATCTAAAAATTTACGAACGCGCTTGATTTTACTTTGTTTTTCAATAAAGCCTCCTCATGGATTTCTATACACGCGTGTACATATGCATGCATGTATATGTATGTGTGTGTAAACGTTACAAGTTAATAAATTATGCTATTGTTTTCTTTTCTTTAAAACTCAGTATTGCATCACATACGTGCAAAACATTTATGATCGCTAATAAACAACAAATCAAAACAATAATATATGAAACTATAAAAAGAATGTAAGTTGAGATAATTCTCATTGCAACCTTAAAAAAATATCAAATTCTCCTGTGTTTCATGTTAAGAGCAACTCTAAAATACACCATTACATATTATATTCACAGCCTATATATACATTGTAATTTCTTCACTATGTACAATCTCGATTTCATCATTCGATAATATTGTTAAAAATTATCGTACAACACATTATCTTTCTCGTTCTTTTTATAGCCAGTTTATCTTTAAATCAAATTTTCCAGTATCTATTAGCGCACTATAGCATTCGACCGACCTCTTCATTAGTAATGTCATTAAATTTTTGCCGACGGATATTTTTGCATGACGCATTACTCATTTTCTCTCGCTCCTTGCAGAAACCTTTGCTCCAGTGTCGCTTTTAAAAATATTACTTCTCGTTTTCATGCATCACTGAAGTGTTTGTGGATTGCCGAGTGGTTTATATCCCTATATATAATAAACAGTTCATATATTAGTAATAGATTGGTATAAATTTTTTAAATAATAAATAGAAAAAAGTATAAAAAGTTGTCTGTTATTTAAAAGTATAAAAAGTTGTCTGTTATTTAAAAAAATGTCATGTTGACGTCTTTTTTTTTGTTTTTATCCGATCAAATCTACGATAAACAAACCAAAGCACAAGAAACCAATAAAAAAATGAAAAAGAAATAAATCATACTGTACTAAAAAGCAACAGAAAAAGATGGCAATAGAGATCATATAGCTTCACACAGTCTGTATGCTTTAATGATTCATGCTGCCATAATAGCGTACGTTTAGCTGCTTGCTGTCAGGTCTTACAGTGTTATTAAATGAATCTCGTAAACGTTCCGTAAACGTTTTATACTCCATCTCTGGATTACTTTGTCCAAAATCAAAGTCCGCGACTTCTATCGTGAATCTCGCTCTGCTTTGGATGTAATACGCCACGCCGAATACTATCAGCACCACAGCAACAACTGAGCAAGAAACTGGCACTATGATCACTGATAACTGTGGTTTTGTTGTTACTGTAAGAAAGTTAAATGTAAATATTATCATTGTGTATATCTATAAATTACAATACTTATAGCGTTTTCTCTTGGCTGTACTAGTGCACACTGAGTGCATGTTGAAACCGTCACAAATTGACATAAAGATATATGTTTAATATAAGTATATAAAAATAGATTAAACCAATCCTCAATACATTTTATTGTGCTGTTAAGTAAAATCTGTATTTTATAATTCGAAACATTTGAATTTTATTTCTACACAATTTAAATCAGTGTACAACAGTTTTAATATGCACTCAATGTACACTAGTGCAACCAAAAGAAAACGGTATTAGTAGAGATATCATAGTAAAGGAATTTACCTTTATAAATGTTTATCGTTAGTGGATAAATCTGTGTACTAACTTCGTTGTTTAATATGATTAATATTGTGTAAACACCAGGCTCAAGAAAATAATGAATAATGGAAAAATTGCACGAGTGCAAGTGATTTACGTCATCACACGTTTCATTTCCCGTTGAATTGTACTTTCCACGGTGAAATTGAAGACACTTAGAAAATGGACCTGATCCTTTGCAAGTTACATTCAAAGATAGCATATCCCATGGTTGGATCCAATTTGTACCTTCCACTGAGATATTTGACACAGGAGCTGAAGACATTTATTAAAAAAATGAAAAATTATAAAAATTCTAAATATCAATTGCACATCTTACTAACCACGAACATTGATTTTCTTGTAAAAGTATCCATATGTTTTCTTAGGATCCGGTGGAATGAGAGACGTATTTGAGCAAATGTATGGCAACGATATGTTGGCAGGTTCTATCGTGCTTGTATTAATTGGAAGTGCAATTATAGACTTCATCGGAGGTTTTACAGTTATCGGTAATGTTATTACCGTGACAAGAGTCCCATTCGAATTTGTGGTAGTAGTATTGGATGCAACTGTTGTCATATTAACAGGTATGACCGTAGTTGTAGATGCCATGGTTGTGGTCGTTGATGGGTCATATGAAGCGATCACTAAAGCTCCTACTTCGTATGTTACACCAGGACTTGTAAAGTTATAAACAAAAGCAAAATTATTTGTCTGACCGTAATACTTGCAGTCAATAAACCAATACGTTAATATCGCTGTTGCTTTCTGCATTATAAAGTTGTAATCTCCTTTTCGCAAGTCTATTGTTAGTTTGGTTTCATTTATAGAGGAGATATATTCTCCCGCTATGGTTTTATTAGTTTGTTTTACAGTTATATTACCATTAAGACATTCTGAAATTAAAACAGATAATAAAATATGACATTTGACAGAAAGAAACAGTTAGAGAAGTTTCATCAACATCAACAAAGTTTACCAGAAATTTCAAACTCGATACGAGCACTTGTATCAAGTACCCAAAAAATTGAATAGATAAGATATTTGACTTGTAATTCCACTGTATAGTTTCCAGGAATGTTACTTTCACGTGGATAACTTATGTTCCAAAATGTTGTTGTATTTGACGTTTCTTTACTCTAAAATGTTACAAAGTACATAAAAACGATAACACATTATCATATTGACATAAAAAATTAATGATCCATGAAAAAAAATTATTAAATTAAATAATATTAAATATTTTCTACATTCAAGAATTTCTTACGCCAAAGAACAAATAACTGAATATGGTTAAAAGTAATAATGGTTATGTTTAACAGAAAAAGCAGCTTTGCAACTATTGTAAAATTCTTTAACCTTCTGACCGCCGGCATTTTTTCTTCTAGAAAAGTGATACTTGATCGAAAATTTCCATACAAGTGTCTCCCAACTAGTGGTAGATATATACCCATCACAGGTGCGCGCCTAAAGGCGTCATGCCGGCGGGCGGTGGTATAAGCGTATGCATCAATTTTCGGAAATTTTTTGCTCGAAAACGGTGCATTTTTGCGGAAAACTTGTAAGTGCCTTTTTTGTTCAGAATTTTGTGAAGTATACGAAAAAATTTTTGTTCTGAGAAAATTGAGTTTTTAATTTTTTTCCCGCAAATCGTCAATAGAAAATCTTGAACTTTTCGACTCGCACTGGACTAATCTGTGATTATTCAT
>NW_017298555.1:3969-9063 GCF_001594075.2 Trachymyrmex cornetzi
AACTGTCTTAGGCGTTGTCTACAATACATAGAGTAAGAAGTAAGAGTAAGAAATTGACCAATCACAGTCAATTATTCTTCTCACATTCGACTGTGATTGGTTAATTTCTTACTCTTACTTCTTACTCCGTGTATTGTAGACAACGCCTTATTCTTGGTGCTTTACTAAATCAAAATGTATAATCATATTAAAGAAAAACAACAGATTGAAAGTACAGTTGCTTTTTCTGCTAAGAATACAGTTAATTTTAAATAACAGTTTATATTGTAACATAATCATTAGTAAAACTAATGAAAAACATTGTAACCTCATATTTATGTTTCATTAATGAATTATCGTTCCATATGTATATGAAAGTCTCTTTTGGTCGCTTGCCATCTCTGTATACATCTGCTCTAAAAGTGATCGCCCCACCAAGTACAACTGGTCCATCGTGTGACAGTTGAACACAGTCCTTGGCAATAACTGAAAATAAAAGAAAATACTCTTGATTAAAAACGGTGACGCAGCATCAACTATTACAATTAACATATACAAATAACAAAACGGAGTATTGTGATATACAGAGAATAGAAGAAATATTGATGTAACAATAATAATGCGAAATGACATGGAAACGTGCGTAATTAGGCGTAATCAAGAATGCGTTATTACCTTGTAGGAAACACCAAACACCCCAAACAAGATGGCAATAAAAATGAGCCGTTTGCATTCTGTATATTATTATTATTATTATTATTATTATTATTATTGGAGCGCGTCACATTCGCGAGCGCTTTTAGATTACTTCGACATTCCTCGGAAAACGATAATCTTCCGAAGATTCCTCACTGATTTTCACTTGCGTTCACTGGAATCGCCATTTTACCACATTTTACCAGTGATTCGTATCAATGATAATCAACGCATAAGTATATGAGTGATGTCATAAATGTTATAAATGACACTGAAGCTGGAAACACAATAGGCACAAGCAATAGGCACAGGCAACAGGGAATAACGAGCCGTCCAATCAGAGCTATGGGATATAATATCGAACTTATACCCCAAAGCTCTGTCAATTTCTTACGGCTTAGGCCTACGCACAATGTAGAAAATATTTGGAACAGAAATAGATATTAAGATTTCAACCTATCAGAAACCGTGTATTCCGGTGTAACTGCTATCTGATAGGTTAAAATCTTAATATCTATTCCTGTTCCTAATATTTCCTCCATTGTGCGCAGGGCCTCTGTTCGCGTTGCACGAAATCCCCAAATATTTTTGCACTTAAAATGAGATAGATATATATTTGGTTTTGAAAAAAGAGAAAGCGGAAATGCCGAGTGCAAAAAATGCGATAAACGCGAACAAACCTTCGGACTTAAGGCCGCGACACAGATTTTTGCATAAAGCATAATACATAGTGCATAAACGAATCAACTAATCAGAATCTTTCCTTTCCTCCCATTCCTTGGAAAAGAAGAATTTCGATTGGTTGATTCGTTTATGCACTATGCATTATGCTTTATGCAAAAGTCTATGTCGCGGCCTTTATTGGGTGCATTCAGTACTATAACCGCTCACTGAACGCTCAGTGAGTTCACGTATCTGTTTGGTCTATATTGTAGATCTAACGGAATATGCCAATCAGATGCACGAGCTCACTGAACGCCAATTTCACAACTCACGGTTAACTTTTAACCGAGGTTCATCTTATTTTACATCTTTTTCCAATTCTAGAATTGAAAAGAGATAATGAATAAGTTGAACCTCGGTTAAGAGCCCAGACAAAAGCTTGTGCATAACGTATAACGCATAAGAGAATCAACTAATCAGAAGCTTTCCTTTCCTCTCATTCCATGGAAAAGAAGAATTTCGATTGGTTGATTCCATTATGCACTATGTATTATGCGTTATGCAAGAGTGTGTGCTGCGGCCATAAAGCGGGGAGCACAGACTCTTGCATAACGCATAACACGTATGGCATAAGAATATGTACCAATCGAAGTTCTCCATTTCTTTCCCTTCCATGTAGTAGAGAATTCTGGTTGGTTCAATTTCTTATGTCTCATGTGTTATGCGTTATACAAGAGTCTGTGCTCCCCGCTTAAGAGTTAACCGTCAGTTGTGAAACTGAGGCTCAATTCTTAAAAAGAAACGTATACGAAATTCTAGGGAAATGCTGCAGTATACGTAACGTATACTGGGCCTTAGGGCCACTTTCACCATCGTCGGTTTACTTAACTAGCTTATAGCGTTTTCGGCCCGACCGGGTTTGCACCAACCTGGGTTGGATTAATGGCGTTTTGCGCTCCCCTATTGGTAGAGCGTGTGACATCAACCAATAGGAAAGATTAATCCAACCCAGGTTGGTGCAAACCCGATCGGGCCGAAAACGCTAAACTAGGCTGGTTAAGTTAACTGAGCTTGGTGAAAGTGGCCCTTAACCCGGATCCTCATACGGGCAACAGCGCTTTGACACAGAGCGCTAATTGGCGAAAAGCCGGTTGTGGGGGTAAAATTTACCACCATCGCCCGTTTTTCACCAATCAGAGCTCTGTGTCAAAGCGCTGTTGCCCGTATGAGGATCCGTGCTTAGTGAGCGGTTGTAGTACTTAAAGCGGGGAGCACAGACTCTTGCATAACGCATAACACATGAGGCATAAGAAATTGAACCAACCAGAGTTCTCTATTACATGGAAGGGAAAGAAACGGAGAACTTCGATTGGTACATATTCTTATGCATTACGTGTTATGCCTTATGCAAGAGTCTGTGCTCCCCGCTTAAGGTCCGTTTCCACCAACGCAGATCAACTTTAATCTCGGTTCAACTTAATCTTTGTCTTTTTCTAGTTCTAAAGATTAGAAAAAGACGAAGAGTAAGTTGAACCGAGATTAAAATTAATCTATATTGGTAGAAATGGGCATAAGAGTCCTAGATTTATCAGAGAGGCGCAACCGGTGTTATGCATTCTGATTCGCTGTTGCAATCTAACCAATTACGTGACATGGCAACCATTTATTGTACTAGTGACATATTTCTATTTCATTTTATCCTATACATTCTATCTCACATTATCCTACACGTCTTATCTTGTTTGACATAGTTTAAAGGCAGTTTCATAGCATGTCGGCCATGTTTAATACTCTCTTTAGCACTTTTGTCATACTTACTACGTTTACACGGCACGCTTTACGTAAAAGTTACAACATCGATGTTATGAAACTGGCCAATCATAACTGTTACTCTGAAGAATGACTGTGATTGGTCAGTTTCATGACATCGATGTTTTAACTTCGGCGTAAAACGTGCCGTGTAAACGTAGTAATTGACTTAAGCCGGTTGCGCCTCTCTGACCTCTGCTACACGGCACGCTTAATCGGGTTTAATAACATCCGTAGTTATGAAATTGGCCAATCATAGCTTTTCGTCGGGAGAATGGAATGATTGTGATTGGCCAGTTTCATACTACGGATGTTATTAAACTCGAATAAAGGGTGCGGTCCACTTGGCGCTACAAATGCTTCGAAGCTTTTGATTAACCAATCGAAAGAAAGAATTTTACTAATTGACCAATCAAAAAATACTTCAAAGCATTTGTAGCGTCAAGTGGACCGTAGTCTAAAGGTAAATTTTCACGAGCTGCTCTAACCGACTGTTTTAGCGACAAAAAGGATCACGTAATCCTTTTTGTCGCTAAAATAGCCGGTCAGAGCAGCTCGTGAAAATTTACCTTTAGGGTGCCGCGTAAATACAGGCCCGTATCCAAAACGCGCTTTTATCGATAAAAACGCACTTTTATCTCTGTTACGTCCGGGAGGACTCCACGATTTCCTCGTTTCGAGATTACCTAATAGGGTGATCGTTGAGACAGGATGTAAGAGAAAATGCGAGAGTTAACGGTCAGCGATCGGCGAGCGTGACAATATGTAGAAAATATATCGTTGAAAGCCTTCCCAACGATTTTGGAAAGATAATAAAAACGTAGATACCCGATAGTAGCAGTAATAAAATTTATGACAAATTACAGACCATACCGAGAATGTTCGTTTTGAAACACGTTCAGTTTAAATAAGAAATATCTAAAAACGGATCGGGAGAATCCTGGGTAAATAGAAAGTCGCATTCTCAAGCGCATGTAACGTGTTGAAGGGCGTCTTTTCGTTAACAACAGGAAATAGTAAAATAGAAATAGCTTGACCAGAATAAATTTTAATTTTTTGCCGATGATCATAAAATCCTGAAGAAATACTGTCTAGACGAGAAGACGCACGTTCAAGCACCTATAATAAAAGAGAAATCGGAAATAAGAAAAAAAGGAGGAATGCGAGTTTTCAAATTGTTGCGATCAGGTCGTTCGGAAGGTACGATAAGTGAAATACCCCTTCTCTTCAGAGAGAATACCAAAAACTAAACTCGCCAATGGGTGACCGTGAATCTGAAAATCTAGAAAAGGTGGTGACGTATCACCAATAAGTTCTTAGGGGATTGAAACTTGCAGTGCGGGCGGAGCAAATTTTGAAAGTAGTTACCAGTAAGAATATGAAACACAAATTTCCTACCAAAGCAGAAAATCCCTCCAACTTGAATCCTCGATTTTTCCCACTCAACATGTCTCATCAGAGAACCACCCTCTGAAACCCTCTATATAAACCGTGACACTGCGAGACTCGCTCTCTTCATTTTTGATCCTGCTCTGAGTTCGGTTTTAAAGACAGACAGTCATTCTCTCGCAGTTTTTATTTCGCTAAAACAAGAGTTTGTTAAGTGCATAACCGAAGAACTTCCTCACTACATCCAGTAAGAGTTGTCTGCGAGCTACTCGAAGTCCAGGAGACTAACCAGAGAACTTAAGATCATCAACAGTAAGTCTTTTCTTTCATATTCCTTCCTTTTTTTTTATTATCGCGAATCTGTAATAACGTAATTCACAACATAATGCCACGAAGGGGAAACAATCGCCCGTTTGGAGGTTGGCTTAGAGGTTGATATTCCTGTGTTTATCCCGAATTCCGCCTATCCCTATTTAATACCGGTGGAATTCTTCTTCAATCTTTTTCCTCCGTCCTCCGCTACTATACGCGAATTATAGTGTAATAAAAACTCACTCA
>NW_017298555.1:9536-9950 GCF_001594075.2 Trachymyrmex cornetzi
CCGTTCCCGCTCCTTTCATTCTCCGAGAGGATCACTAACAATTAAAATTTTTTCCAAGGGTTTGGACGTAACACTCTGAAATTCTATAATATACGTGACGTAAAGTATAGTATGTAGCGTGCTAACATCGTTGTAAGCGCGTTCTAAATACGGGCCGTAGTCTCTGATAAATCTAGGACTCTAGTAGTACTGAATACACCCATTGCGTGCATTTGTTTATACAGCGGTTAGCGCGCAAGTATTACTTTATCCTTGTTGTTCACCGAGTGTTGATAAAGATTAAATGATAACCACTGCATAAACGAATGCACGCCTTGGCCGCGGTCCGATTCACGCTCACAGTTCTATCAGTGCTTACGACATTAATGGTCGGTCCGAAACAAATAGCGTGCTGAAGTTTTTCTATTTTGGACC
>NW_017298555.1:11907-12657 GCF_001594075.2 Trachymyrmex cornetzi
GCTGACAAACAATTTTGGAACACAGCCTAGATGTCGATGGGCAGATTAGAATCGCCGAAACGCGTGTCGTGTGATTGTAAAAATCAGTAAAAATATGATTGTGAGAAAGGTGCTGTCACGACATACGTCTGTTTTTTGTGCCTGAACTAGTGTATGTACAACATAAATTTTTGAAAAGTGAGATAGGTATATGTGATATTCATCGAAAGCAAGAAAGTTCTAGTGCAGTCTAGTGCAGAAACAGAAAACAGAGCACATAAAGCGGAGAGCACAGACTCTTGCATAACGTATAAAACATAAGGCATAAGAAAATCTACCAATCAGAGTCCTTTATTTCGTGGAAAGTGTCACGTCCGTAATAGCTTGAAAATTTCTTTCCGAACAGACTTAGGTATAGTCCGACAGTAAACACGTGCACCAGAGAAGAACGCACCTGACGCTTCTCCCACACCCACCAACGGCACGGTCAATGGAAGGGGGCTTTAGGAACGCCCATGGAGAAAACGTAGAGAGAAGCAGAATGTATCCGCGCGCGACATAGAACGGACACGCCAAGTCCGTCTCCGCGACCTCGCCTGACCAATCACCGTGCCGTTCCAAACGCTTCGCGCGAAACATAACTCTAACTCTAATTCTAATCGAAAACCTAATTCTAACTCCAATCGTAAATCTAACTTTAATTCTAATTGTAAATCTAACTTTAATTCTAATCGTAAATCTAACTTTAGTTCTAATCGTAATTCTAACTTT
>NW_017298555.1:13487-28330 GCF_001594075.2 Trachymyrmex cornetzi
GAAAAAGCCTCATCGCGGAAATTTTATCGCTCGAAACGCGAGGTAGCATCCCACCATAGCCTCAGGATAGCGCCGATACCGGAAGCCGGCCGGTGCCCCGTCGAGACGTAACAATAGCGACATCATGCTAGATGCTCATTGGTTTAGCGGCCTTATGTTATGCTTATGCTCTGTTATGCATTTCATGTGCGATAAGCGAGAAGCATAGACTCTTACATAACGCATAAAACATGAGGCATAAGAAAATCAACCAATCAGAGTCCTTTATTTCATGGAAAGGAAGGAAATAAAGCACTTTGATTGCTTCATTTTCTTGTGCCTCATGTGTTATGCATTATGCAAGAGTCTGTGCTCCCCGCTATAGGCTTTAGGGCTATCGCACATGAAATGCATAACAGAGCATAAGCATAACATAAGGCCGCTAAACCAATGAGCATCTTATGTAAATCAATATGGCGACATTATGCTAGATGCTCATTGGTCCAGCAGTCTTATGTTATGCTTATGCTCTGTTATGCATTTCATGTGTGAAGCCTTTTAATGTTTGAAGAATCACGTGGTGGAGCGAGAACACTACTTTTGTTATTTCCCCTGTTTCAATAGTTGATGATCAATGTTCTTTTTCGCGCAGTTGTTATGAACTCAGCTGAGTCTTGGCCAAGCTTACCTTGTAGGCGAGGACCCGGGTCAACAATACAACAGAAGAAGAAGTTGTTATCAGCATCTGTTATTAAGTACTTTTCTGGTATGTAAATGGATCAAATGTCATGTTGCGAAACGAAATTAACAAATATTTGTCAGATTGATTGCAAACGGTGGATCGATCAAGAGTTGACATCTTCACCGTTTGATCCATTTGTTTGAAATATAACCTATTGTAATACTTGTTTAATTAAGATTTCTAAATAAAATTATAATTAAAAACGAACGAGTAATATGTAATATTTATGTTTTATTTTATTCCTTTTCGGGTATATTAAGTTATATCGTGTAATTGCTTTTTGTACAGACTTCTCGAACTTTTATGTGTCTCGCGCGCTTATATACACAAACGGAACAGTTTTGTAAATTTTCATCTTTATAAAAGTACATTATATCACTGGGACGATAGACAAAATTTTAAGCTCTCAAATTAAATCTATAATCATAATTTATCTCTTACATTTCTGTTTGGCTCTTGATAATCTTCGTAATCTATAAATTCTTTCAATGTTATATCATTTCTATTCTGGCATGTACATTAGTTTCAAAATAATGTATAAGCAAATAATACAAAAAGCTATATTTTTTAAATTAATATTAAATAAATACTTTTTTGTCTTTTTACAACTTAATTTTTTTACATTACAAGTAATAATTTGCAAGTTTAACTTGTCAAAACAAAAAAAACAAATGTATTTATGTTACATATACATTTTGAAAAGTGTTTAGTATATATGTAATATTTTATCTTAATGTTAATAGATTTGATTGACAGGTGATACACGATGCCAAAATTACCACGTATCACTAGATCTTTGCGGATATTCACTTCTCTAGAGCATAGAGGAGAAACATTGGATTGCGAACCAAACGACTTACTGAAGAAAAGGCAGGAACGAACAAAAAGATTAAAAAGGTAGATGGATATATTAAGTTGAAAAGAATATGGAATTTTTTATGTATCTTGTGAGTTTATATAATATTTGTATATTTGCTAGAAATATTAGATATTTTCTCGCAATGTGTATATACATCCATTTATTCATATATGTACATCTTGATATAACACCATATATTTACATATTCTAGCATTCTTGAATGGCATGATATATATAAAGATGCATCTAAAAATTTTGCGGCACATCTGCTAGTATTGAGAAACATTGTGCAACAAATTCTAGGTATGTAGTAAATAGCAATTGAATTTGATAAATGAATGACTCAATACTTTATTACTCTATTAGATAACATATTACTTTAATAAAAATTTCTGTTGTATTAAAAACAACGTAGAACTTGATTCGAAAATTAAAATTTTTTATTTCCAGCAAATGATTCCTCAGATGTTATTAATGAATTCACGATTTATGCATTACGTTTATTAATTGAAGATAAAAGCTCATTGAGAGAAAAATATGGTCTACTTGGCCAAAAATCAGGACATATAACGTTTCACTGTGCACAAACTATGATGCAGGTATGATATGATGTATTGTACAATTTTAATGTAGCACACAATGTATGCCTTTGACTATTTTTTTTTATTACAATTCTATATAGGTAGTCAATAAAATTAAGATAGAATGTCATGAAGAAGCTATGAAATTGTTATCAGAATCAAATGCAAACACTGCAGATTCACAGATTTTTGGAACAGATATTCCCTATAATTCAGCTAGGGTCATATGGCCTGATACTGTTAAACTTCACAATATGTCTACACAGAAGACAAATTCAAATACTGATAAATTTACAATGATGATACACGAAACAAAACCTTCAACACAGAAGAAATCTGTAGTGAGTATCTGTTTAATGTTTGAACAAAAAATTAATTTTTTAGTCCTTTTTTATCTTTTTCTCTGTTTATAGTTTGATAAAACAATATTTACAAATGGATTAAAAAGCTGTTACAAAAAATACAGTATAGAAATGTCATATCCAGATTTTGCAACAAAAATAATAGAAACATTAAAGATCTCTGAGAATATACAAGCGGAATTATTCGATTTGTTAGGTTGTGAACACTTGGAATTTATAGAATATATTATTGAACATCAAAGGAGCATCGTATCGACATTTTCATGTTCAAAAGTGTCCAAGAGACCGCAAACAAATGTGCGAGGCCCAATAATAAGTGGTCAAGTGACTATAGAATCCGAAAAGGAAAAGCAGTTATACAAACAAGTACGTAAGGAGGAAAAGAGGTTCAACAGAATGGCGAACAAACGAGATGCCAAGTCAGAAGCCGAGGAAAGAGAATTTGAAAGGAAAGAGAATGAACTGCAAATAAAGAGACAAGAGGTATTGAAAGCCACGTGTACCCCGCTATTTCCTAAAACTAACACTTTAGAGAGAGGCACGCAGGAAGGTTTCCCATTTGTATTCGATTCTAAAGCGAATGCCAAGCAAGCGAGCATTATATCAGGACAAAAATTATTGTTGACCGAAGATGTTACAAGGGAGGATATTGAACTCTGTGAACGAGTACATATACCGATATCGAAACAAGAACCTATTAACGTTAAGATAAATTCTGTGTCGATATCTTCCCTAGACGAGATCGGCCAAATAGCTTTTAGTGGCATAACGTCATTAAATAAGATTCAAAGTATAGTTTTCGACGCGGCGTACAACACTAATGAGAATCTACTGATTTGCGCTCCGACCGGAGCGGGAAAGACAAACGTAGCCATGTTGACTGTGGTGCATCAATTGAAACAGAACATTCGAGACGGACAATTACAAAAGAATCAATTTAAAATAATCTATGTTGCGCCAATGAAGGCCCTAGCGGCGGAAATGACTGCTAACTTTAGCAAAAAACTCTATCCTCTAGGTGTGTGCGTTCGCGAGCTGACTGGTGATATACAATTGACGAAACAAGAGATTCAACAAACCCAGATGATAGTGACTACGCCGGAAAAGTGGGACGTCGTCACGAGGAAAGGTACGGGCGATATTTCCCTCACTAGTATCGTGAGATTGCTCATTATCGACGAGGTGCATTTGCTGCATGGTGACAGGGGACCCGTTGTAGAAGCGCTGGTTGCAAGAACCTTGCGTCAGGTGGAGTCATCGCAGAGCATGATTAGGATAGTTGGGCTGTCTGCAACACTTCCAAATTACGTGGATGTCGCGCGATTTTTGCGCGTCAACCCACACAAGGGATTATTCTACTTTGATCATCGTTTCCGACCAGTGCCCCTCAGCCAGACTTTCATCGGCGTAAAGGCTATCAAGCCGATGCAACAAATGAGCGACATGGACTTGGTGTGTTACAAAAACGTCGTGGAGATGGTGCGGCAGGGCCATCAGGTTATGGTATTCGTGCATGCGCGAAACGCCACCGTTAGAATGGCGAACGTCCTGAAGGAGCTGGCATTAAAAAACGATACGCACAAGTACTTTCTATCCGATGGACAGGCAAGGCACATAAACAAGGCCTTTCCAAAGTCGCGCAACAAGTATCTTGGTGAGCTATTCAACAGTGGACTGTCGGTACATCACGCTGGCTTACTGCGCTCCGATAGGAATCTCGTTGAGAAATACTTCTCCGAAGGTCTGATTAAAGTGCTGGTGTGCACCGCCACGCTAGCTTGGGGTGTAAATCTACCTGCGCATGCGGTTATCATACGTGGAACCGAGATTTACGATTCCAAGCATGGCTCATACGTGGACCTGGGTATCCTGGATGTATTGCAGATCTTCGGTCGCGCTGGCAGGCCGCAATTTGACAAGTCGGGACACGCGGTCATCATTACCTCGCACAGCAAGCTGTCTCACTATCTCTCACTGTTGACGAATCAAATACCAATTGAGAGTAGCTTCATTACATACTTGGCTGACAATTTGAATGCCGAGATAGCGTTAGGCACGATATCCAACGTGACAGAAGCGGTCGAATGGTTAAGTTACACCTATCTCTTTGTACGAATGAAATTGAACTTTCAGGCGTATGGCATGGTCTATCAGAACCTCATGAATGATGTGAATCTCGAAAAGAAACGGAAGGAGCTCATCGACGTCGCTGCGAAGGCATTGGACAAAGCGCAGATGATCAGATATGATACACGCACCGGTGATCTTAATGCGACTGATTTAGGACGTATTGCGAGCCATTATTATCTCAAGTACGACACGGTCGAGATCTTCAACGAACTCCAAAAGTCTCTCATGACCGAGACAGAGATTCTTGCGATGATATCGCACGCTCAGGAATTTGAACAGCTCAAGGTACGAGATGACGAGGTGGACGAGTTAGATGACCTGATAAAAGAATGCGAGCTCATACCACAGGGCGGTGTGGAGAATGTCCACGGCAAAGTCAATATATTGCTGCAAACGTATCTGTCCAGGGGCCGAGTGAACACGGCTTCATTGATATCCGATCAGGCTTATGTCACGCAGAATGCTTTGCGAATAGCCAGAGCGCTCTTCGAGATTATGCTCAGACGTAATAATGCAATAATGGCCGGACGATTGCTGCAAATGGCAAAGATGTTTGAGGCGCAACAATGGGATCTGTTGACGCCATTGCGCCAATTTGATTGCCTCTCCATGGAGGTGATCGACAAGATCGAGTCACGCAACTTGGAGATCTATCGGTTGCAAGAGATGGACGTGAAGGAAATTGGTAATATTTTATGGAATCAACAGGCGGCGATAATGGTGAAAAAGTGTTGTGACGAATTGCCCGCACTGGACGTAGAATACAGCTTACAGCCTATTACGCGCACCATCCTGAGGATACGACTCAAATTAACGTCACAGTTCCACTGGAACGATAAGGTTCACGGGAAGAATTCGCAAGCTTTCTGGATATGGATTGAGGACCCGGATAATAATTTTATTTATCATCATGAGTATTTTATATTGACGAAGAAGATGGTCTGTCAGAATCTCGAGCAAGAACTCGTCGTGACTATACCATTGTCCGAATCGTTACCGACGCAATATCTCGTCAAAATCGCAAGCGATCATTGGCTCGGTTGCGAAGCTACGTTTCCGTTGACTTTTCATGATCTGATTCTGCCAGAGACTCATCCCCCACACACAGATCTGCTAGAATTGCAACCGTTACCGATAACCGCTCTCAAAAATCCAAACTTTGAGAACTTGTATAACTTTTCCCATTTTAATCCAATACAGACGCAAATCTTTCATTGTCTATATCACACGGATAACAACGTTCTTCTCGGTGCTCCGACTGGCTCGGGGAAAACAATTGCAGCGGAGATTGCCATGTTTCGCGTTTTCAAACAGAATTCCGATCAGAAGATCGTTTACATAGCGCCCCTGAAAGCTCTGGTTAGGGAACGCATAAACGACTGGAAAGAACGACTGGAGGAACGACTAGGTAAAAGAGTGGTGGAGTTGACCGGAGACGTGTCACCCGACATAAAGATGATAGCCGGCGCGAGTGTGATTGTCACGACGCCCGAGAAGTGGGATGGTATCAGCCGGAGTTGGCAAACGCGAAGCTATGTGAAAAAAGTGGCACTTATAGTGATCGACGAGATTCATTTGTTGGGCGAGGATCGCGGTCCGGTGCTCGAGGTGATCATCTCCCGTACCAATTTCATATCCTCGCACACGCACAACAAGGTCAGAGTCATCGGGCTCTCGACCGCGTTGGCCAACGCGATAGATCTGGCCAATTGGCTCGGTATCAAAGAGATGGGTCTCTATAATTTCCGGCCGTCCGTGAGACCAGTACCACTGGAGGTTCACATCAGCGGATTTCCTGGTAAACACTATTGTCCCCGGATGGCGACCATGAACAGACCAACCTTTCAGGCGATCAGGCAACACGCGCCCACTAGTCCTTCTCTCGTATTTGTTTCCTCTCGCAGGCAAACTCGCCTGACTGCTCTCGATCTGATTGCCTATCTCGCGGCGGAGGATAATCCCAAGCAATGGTTACATATGCCGGAAGAACAAATGAACGACATTCTGGAAAATATAAATGACTCAAATCTAAAGCTTACACTCGCCTTTGGAATTGGTCTTCACCATGCCGGTCTTCAAGACAGAGACAGGAGAACTGTGGAGGAATTATTTGTCAATAATAAGATACAGGTATACATACAGATAAAATCAGTTGCAACTATACCTTCAACAGCTTCGATTATATTTCAAATTCAATCCGTATTATCAGTGCATAATATAGCATGCAAAGAACAAAGATTTATTTTTATGGAATAAAATTTCCCAACTTTTTTTATACATAGTATATACTTTCTGTACACTTTCTTGCATAATTGTACAAAGTACAAAGTACAACTATGCAAGAAAAGAATTATAAAAGTGACTATCCCATACACTGTATGAATGTAATTGTATTAATCAATTGTTAATTTAGGTACTAATCACGACGGCCACTTTAGCCTGGGGTGTTAATTTCCCTGCTCATCTGGTGGTGATAAAGGGCACGGAATATTATGATGGCAAACTAAAGCGTTACGTAGATATGCCGATAACAGACGTTCTCCAAATGATGGGTCGCGCTGGCAGACCGCAGTTTGATGATTCTGGTGTGGCGGTCGTTCTTGTGCACGACTTAAAGAAAAATTTCTACAAGAAATTTTTATACGAACCGTTTCCCGTGGAATCGAGTCTGATGGGAGTGTTACCTGATCATATTAATGCTGAAATTGTCGCTGGTACCATCAAGAACAAACAAGAGTTTCTCGATTATTTAACGTGGACATATTATTTTCGAAGATTGATGAAAAATCCTAAATATTATGATCTGGATATCTTGGAACCTTATTGTATCAACGAATATCTCTCGAGATTGGTAGAGACCACCGTAAAATCGTTAATGGATTCGCATTGTATCGATTATGATGAGGTATCGGTTACGATGATCAAATCTATTGGAGTAGCATAATTTACAATAGATAAATTCCCTGATATGTTTCTATCTAGGACGAACAAACTTTACTTTCGTTGCCGATGGGTAAGATAGCGTCATTCTATTATTTGTCACATAATACGATGCTGATGTTTATGCAATCGTTAGAGGAGAACTTGACGTTAGATCAGTATTTACGTATACTCTGCAACTCATATGAATACAACGAATTACCTGTGCGACATAACGAGGAATTATTGAATGAGTAAGTCTTGAAAGAGATAGCAAGTCATTCGCGCTTCTTTCGTTTACTTTTTTTTACAAACGCAAATGTTATTTAACAGAGAACTAGCAAAACTATGCCGTTATTCCTCAAATCAGTACGATTCTCCACATACAAAAGCATTTCTGTTGCTGCAAGCTCATTTCTCAAGACTACTATTACCTTGCGCCGATTATATCACTGATCTGAAATCAGTGCTCGATCAAGCAATTAGAATAATACAGGTATGAATATAAATTTAATTTCTAAGATATATGGCATAGTAACGTCTTTTATACTTATGTACCTTTAAATTTGATTACTGACTATACTAACAGAAAAAAATTTTCAGGCAATGATCGACACAGTCGCAGAACGTGGATGGTTAACAAGCACATTAAAGATAACGCAACTGTTTCAAATGATTATGCAAGCACGATGGATAGATGAATCTGCAATAATGACGTTACCGCATATAAGGACGGCAGATTTACGCTTGTTTTCATCGTTGTCGATGGCTCTTCCAATATTGTGTTCCATAACATACAACAATTATAACAGACTTGCAAAGGTTTTATGTGAAGGAGAATATCGGGTAGATCAAATACGTGAGGTAATAAAATTGGAAAAATATCTGTCTAATATTTACATGTTATAAAAAATATTATTTTTTTATTTTAAAAAGTTAAAACACCTATTTTCTAGATACATCAAATAATCAGAGATATGCCAATAATATCAGTTGATTTAATGTTGGAGAATTCTTGGGACATCAATGTTGAAAGGAGGAAGATAATGCTCAAGCCTAATAACGATGATTCCATAGCAGTTCGACGGAATGAGGAGTATACATTAACTATTGGATTGAAAAGAATGAATAATTCTAAAGTTTTGAAAGCACACTGTCCAATGTTTTTAAAAGGAAAGGATGAAAGTTGGTTTTTGATACTAGGCGACATTCAGAATAAAGAATTATGGGCTTTAAAAAGGGTATCTGGTATAAACAATCAGCAGAGATATCATCAATTACAATTTACTGCACCTAATAGCTTGGGTAAATAACTTGTTAATTTGTCCGAGCATATCTCTACGCTTCTTGAAGTACAAATTTCAACATTTATTTTAGGAACAACAAAGTTAGCATTCTACTTGGTTTCTGACTGCTATATGGGATTGGATCAACAGTACAGTATTTGTTTAGATGTAACTTGCTAAATATTTAAATAATAACCAAACACCTAAGACTGAAAACAATAGGTGATATATTATAATTATCGCAAAACCTTTCTATATATTATTAATGTAAGGATTACAAAAATAAAGAAAAAGAAAATTTATAAGATTGTTAATGTATGTATTGAGATGAATGCAAAAGATGAGATTTGCTATAGATGTATATGGACATGATTATAGGATATTTATCATAAATTGTGTACAGAAACTTGTATATTTTTCTTCACGTAATTTTATTACACGTCTATGAAATATATATGTATCGATTATATTGGTTTTTTTCATACAAATATAAACCTTATTACCTCGGTATATAAAGATAGAAAAAGCAACACGTGCAGGATCAGTTGTACGATTTCGTACAATACTTTTGTTACAAACCAGTTCTCTTACTGCCAAATAAATCGATTACTGTATATCATTCATTTTAATTAATGTTTTGGCGAGATAGGATTCTATATCGTAGATCACTTATGCTTTCGCGAAATATATTGTTTGATAGAGATGTTGTAATACACATATAAAAAAAGTCTTAGGAATAAAAAATTATTGAATGCATTTAGGTGTGTATATATACTGATCCTTTTTTAAATTTACATCGTGTTACAGTAATATAATATTTAATTTATTCGGTTTATTTCCCTTCTGTCCCCTCTATGCTTAGGTAATAATAGATTATATAATAGGAAGGATATGAGATCGTTCCATTGCTTTGTATGAAAAGAAAAAAAAAAGAAAAATTTGTGTGAGCGCGCGCACATGTATGTATTTTAAATCCTCTCGTACTGATGTATCAATTACAGATTCATACTAAGGACACAGAAGAGACTTTACAAAATGTTTATAAGTCCAATAGTATATTTAATCTAATTTAATCACAGAGTAAATAGCGAAATGATTCAAGTAAACTTTGTTTATGTGATGATTAAATTATATTTAATTGAGGAAGCTCTCTTCCCCCCCTCCCCCCCCCCCCCCCTCTCTCTCTCTCTCTCTGCACACATCCACCCCCGCACGCACGCACGCACGCACGCACGGTGTCCCATTTTAAATAATGCATTAAGATTTCTTGAAAACTATAGTAGATAAAGAAAAATGTTTCAAACAAAAGTTATATGGTTCGAAGGGGGATATAGGAAGATACCATTTGATTTGACCTTGGGTAGCGTCGCCAAGGTCAGATCAAGGTCACATCGATCATTTTTAATGGAATACTCTTATTTTTCATGACAAAATCTAATAGCTGGTGTCAAGAGCTTTTCAAAACGCTATAAGAAAATATTTTTTCATTAAATACTTTTTGAGTTATGATGTTTGAAAGTTACAGTACTGCCGGCATTAGGTCTGTTCGCGTTGCTCGCACTTTTTGCACTCAGCATCTTTGCTTTCTTTTTTTTCAAAGCCAAATATATATGTATCTCATTTTAAGTGCAAAAATATTTGAGGAATTCATGCAACGCGAACAGACCTATTAGCATTACCTAAGGTGTCCGACCGATGGCTAAAATCTCTTCAATGTTGTTCAGGATCATTGTCCTAGATATCATTTATCAAAATCAAAGCCAATGGAGATTGTACCTCTTATTTTCATTTTTACATAAAAATGAATTTTTAGTGCAAAAATGGAAATAAAAGGAATAATTTCCAATAGCCTAGATGTTGACAAATGTTATCCAGGACATGATCTTGAACAATATTCAAGAGATTTTATATTCGATCGGACATCTTGCGTATTGCTAATGCTGGCGGTACTAAAACTTCAAGCCTTGTAACTCGAAAAATATGTAATAAAAAATAACTTTATTACAGTGTTTTGAAAAGCTCTTAACATCGGCTATTAGATTCTGTCATCAAAAATAGAATGTTCCATAAAAAAAAATCAATGTGATCTTGATCTGACCTTGGCAATGCCACCTAGGGTCAAATCAATTACTTTCTTATGACCCCCTCCGAACTATACAATTTTTGTTTGGAACATTTTTCCCTATCTACCATAGTTTTCGAGAAATCTTAATTCATTATTTAAAATGGGATATGTGCGTGCGTGTGCGCGCGCGCGTGTGTGTGTGTGTGTGTGTGAAAGTGAGTGAGTGAGTGAGTGAGTGGGAGCTATGTGTATGTATGTATATATATATATAGTTGAAATGTTAAAAATAGTAAGCATTATTTTTATAACAGTATACAATTTTGTAATCTAGCTCAAATTAATCTAGACACAATTTTAAAATTTTGCTAATTCATAGCATAGCCTAAACATAACACAAAATTCAAACACCGTAAAAATTATATTACTTCTAACATAAATAGTACATTTAAAATATAAATTTAGGGGTACAAAAAAATTAACAGTTTTAATACATCTCTCTAATTATATATATAAAAAGAATCTAATTTGTAAGTGCCAATAAACAATATTCTCTTCTTTGCCAATAGTTTGAAATCTGCTTTCTCAAAAGTGCACATGCAAGAAACACACTTCGCTGTTAATTCTAAAATAGTTTTATCGAAAATCAAAGCAAAGAAATATTTAAGCTCCTTCCCATATTGAAATCTGGAAGTACTGAATATCTCTTGTAAGTAATAAACCGAAACGCAATTATGCAAAAAGTTTCGGTAATAGTACATTTCTATCTGTTAACATATAGCGCAAGAATTAACATTTGTCCCAACACCCATCGCATAATAGTCATATTATACAAATAATATTAGAAGTTACAGCAGTTAAATTCAGTGTCTCCTCTTGCATTATAAAATCTCAACGTTCAACCTAGTCTCGTTTAATAATAATTTATAGAAGTTTTTACTGTCATCTTACTGTTAAACATCATTCCACTTTAAGAAAATGTTTATAATCAGCGAACTGACCAATGACCATATTTGTATAGTTTTATCACTCAAGAACTAAGGAAGCACTAGCATAACTGACAGAACTGTCATTCATATTGTTACATTGACTACTTTGAGCATATTTCAAAAATTTCAGATTCATTCTTTGACCATTTGTATTTCCTTTAAGACTGTGAATTGCCTGTATAAAGACATAAAATACAACATTGATTAAAATAATTAGAATCTAACTCACTTAGGACCTGCGCATAATAGAACAAATATTGGGAATAGGAATAAATAATAAGATTTCAACCTATCAGATATCAGTTACACTAGAATAAACGGTTTCTGATAAGTTGAAATCTCAATATTTATTCCTATTCTTAATATTTCCTCCATTGTGTGCAGGATCTTATCTATTTAATTTTCTTGCTTTATTACCTGCAACAAAACGCCAATTGGATGTCGACCACATATAGTATTGCCATATTTCTTAAGATATTCGGTGAACATTAAAGGATTCAAAGTCTCTATAATGTCCATACCCTAATTTAACGAACATATGTAATATTATAGACATTGCAATATTCTTAAATTATGAGATTAATCGTTATTCTTGCTCAAAGAAAAAAAATTAAAAACCATACCATTTTGTCGAGATTTTGAATAGATCTATGTATAGGTCCACATGATCTATCATAGTAAGTATAGCGAAAACGTTGTCCCCAGTGACAGAAATCTGAAGAAATGACGAACAATGTTTGCGGATCAGCCATGTAGGGTGCTAACAGTCTCCCGTAAAGCGCCTCTCTTTCCGGACTCAAAGATCCCACCAAAATTGGGATTATAGTAAATGAGTCCTTGAATCTATAAATACATATATACATATATATATACATATATATATATATATATGAGACATACATGAGCCCATATAAATAAGATGAATCATTCTTATTATTCAGTAATAAACAGAGAAATTGTACATGTCCCTAGCTTACTACAATTTTTTATCAATGTATTTTTGCGTATTTCTGATATATTTTAGATGGAAATTAATTTATATATCTAATAAACATACCCTTCCATGACTTTAGCAATAAATGGCAACTGCATTTCAATGCTATGCTCTTCTTCATCTGTGTTCAAATCCATGCATTCAAAATGACCAGTTTCTTCAAGTTCTCTTCTCACTGTTAAAAATATATCCGTTTTGTAAACTCAAGAATTGTACTTTACATGCTATATACAAGAAGCATTTTTCCTTACATAAAATATATTTTTTTCACAATTTGTTATAAGTTCAGCATTTATAAAAAAGCAAAATATAAATATATTAATGCAGGGATAATAACGAAATGTACATATAAGCACCTTGTTGATCAATAAGTAGATCATATAACGATGTTCGGTAAATGGAAGCCGAAGATAGGGCACAACCTGGTAATCTCACATGATGAGAAGGCCCTAGAATAAATATCCTACGGCTGCATAACAGCACGTTGCACGGTTCATTTGACTGAGAAATTTGAAAAATTACAAACTAAACTATATATTATAAAGGCTACTTTATATGAAAATTTAATTGATTAAACTATCACAATATAAACTGATATTCTCTTCTAATGATTACAATAAAATATTATGATTGCAAAATAATATAAATGTAATTTATAGAGATAGGTTTAAATTGTATTTTTACATTTTATAAATTGTGATTAAACATTTGTTTATAAAATGCTAAGATAATGTAGCTAATATAATTCACACTTACACAACTACAGGACTAATTTGTCGGTAAGCAAAACCAGCACATGCCCCACAATAGCTGTATCCTGCATGACTGTAAAATGATATAATTTTAATGAATACACACATATGTGTGTGAGAGTATCTTAATAAACTTGAAGAAAATATTATATTGGACTACTAACGGGGCAATGATGGCTCTCGCGGGTCCATGAGATAAATCAGCAGCGCTTAACCAACCTTCCAACTGTTTACTCAGTTCTGAACCTATAGCAAACAGAGAATTTAACTTTGATAATATATGAATCGAAATTTTTATTATAAAATATAAATACATATATATACATATATAGGTTTGTTTGACGAATTATAGAAATTTATTTATTCTCATTTGAGCAAGTAATAAGATAGATAAAAAGAGAGTATACTATATTATATGATGTGTGTATATGCATTTTCAGAAGAATAAATCATCAAATTCAATTTTAAATTCTTTATTCATGTTATATTACACTATATATTATATTATATATATATATATATATATATATATCGTAGTTAGTCATTCTGCACATAATCAATTAATAAATTTATGTGATTGAAGTGAGAGAGAATTTCCAACTGAAAATATATATTTTTTCTCAAGTCCAATTCGTCGCGATTTTCTATCAAGTAAAGTTGTCGACAATTGATAGAATGCGAGGATAAGTGAAAATAAGTGAAAAGTAAAATGCATTTTTCGGTATCTTACCATTGTCCGAGTACCAACTACCAGCATGAGAGGCTCTCCTAATTAATGCCATTTTTTGGCTGAACGCGTCGTGTCGTCTCGTATATATTCGCGTTCAACGGCACTTCATTTAGCGTGAAATCCTCGGCGAGATCACAAGTGAGATAGAAGTAAGTTGTATATTTTAACAGAGTGTAAATGTTTATAAAACGTTATCACAAAAATCCTTGACTACTCTTTCCATAGATTATTCAATGAATATAGGTGAATGTTTAAAGTCGATATGCAATTGAGTGACGATGAGAAAAAGATCCAACATGGCTGATTTGCAATTTCGTTGAAATTTACTACGTTTACATGGCACGTTTTACGTCGAAGTTATGACCTTAGACATATAAGATAGACACATAAGCATCCGTATACTTTTCTATAGTATATGTTGGGTTTGGCAGAACGGTGCGAGAGGCAAAATATCGGGG
>NW_017298555.1:28411-28884 GCF_001594075.2 Trachymyrmex cornetzi
ATTATTAATAACTGTTAGTATTGTTTCTTTTGTAAAAAAAATTGAATATGGAGACGTGCAACGCATGTGGGTATCAAAAGAAATTTGAAACAGGAAAAAATATTCTTTCAGACGTAAATAAAACATTTTAACCTCTACTTATGTATATGCATACAATACGTACAACATATGCTTCATTTAAGCGTAACAGAATATTTTTCCTTGCCCATCAGAATACTGGGTGACGCAAAGTAATAAGCGGGGAGCACAGACTCTTGCATAACGCATAACAGGTAATGCATAAGAATATGTACCAATCGAAGTTCTCCGTTTCTTTCCCTTCCATGTAATAGAGAACTCTAGTTGGTTCAATTTCTTATGCCTCACATGTTATGCGTTATGCAAGAGTCTGTGCTCCCCGCTTAAGAGTAAGAAATTGATCAATCACAGTCGAATGTGAGAAGAATAATCGACTGCGATTGGTCAATTTCTTA
>NW_017298555.1:29624-30600 GCF_001594075.2 Trachymyrmex cornetzi
ACTTGCACTATTCAGTGCAACCCATGGAACTCGTCCAGTGTTGGTGTGAACTGAGTGCGCACTGGTGCGCACTAACTTTTGCCAAATCGAAAACGCTATAACACAATGGGCAAAGAATCCAGACGATCCTAACGTAAGCCGGTATTCATAGTCGATTCTTATTTCAAGATCGTCTTAAGTAATGTCTTAAGACGCTAATGCAGCCCTCTGATTGGTTCGTGACTTCTTGAGACCATACTTAAGACGGTCTTGAATATAAGATCTGACTATGAATACCGGCCGTAGTCAGCCATTTTGATTTTGTCAAGAATGTCAAGATGCACGCGCAGAGGACAGGTTGCCCCGATATCTTGCCTCGCACCGTTCTGCCAAACCCCAACATGTACTATAGATGCTGGGTCTATCTTATATGTCTATGGTTATGACATCGATGTTATAAAACTGGCCAATCACAATCATTCCATTCTTCAGAGAAATAGCTATGATTGGCCAGTTTCATGACATCGATGTTATAACTTTGGCGTAAACCCGGATCCTCATACGGGCAAAAGCGCTTTGACACCGAACGCTGATTGGTGAAAAATGGGTGATGGGGGTAAATTTTATCCCAACAACCGGCTTTTCACCAATTAGCGCTCTGTGTCAAAGCGCTGTTGCCCGTATGAGGATCCGGGCTAAAGCGTGCCGTGTAAACGTAGGCTGCTTTCCTTTTAGGAGACACAGTCGACACACTTGATACAAATCGACACACGTCGCTTTCCATTTACAATTTTGTTCAAACTCAGTCGACACACTTCGCCTCTGCTCGGGAGCAAAGTCAGAGTATGTTTCGAGTCTGTTCAAGTGTAATTTTGATGAATTAAGTGATATTAGAACGCACCCGCAAACCAATTTCCATCATTTTGTTCTGTTTTCAGCATCTGGAGACACGGTAGTGTCTCGGTACTTAGTCGACGAATGCTAAACACTGCATTGT
>NW_017298555.1:30940-31222 GCF_001594075.2 Trachymyrmex cornetzi
CAGCCGTAGGCTGCTTTCCTTTTAGGAGACACAAACCGACACAGTATAACACACTCAAACACAGTTTGCTACGCTTAAATGGAACGCGATATGTGCAGTGTGTGTATCGTGTGTACGAACTTTTAATACCTAACCTTAAAAGATTTGAATTTTGACCTTAACGGACATACGAGATCAGATTATTGCAAGGAGTGATGTGTATATTTTCGAGTAAAGGTACATACTTTGCATCAATTGGTGGAGGTATTCCAAAAAAAGATTTAACATCTTACAAGTTACAAA
>NW_017298555.1:31855-32771 GCF_001594075.2 Trachymyrmex cornetzi
CCCTGCCAGGTTTGCACCAACCTGGGTTGGATTAATGGCGTTTTGCGCTCTCCTATTGGTAGAGCGTGTGACATCAACCAATAGGAAAGATCAATCCAACCCAGGTTGGTGCAAACCCGATCGGGCCGAAAACGCTATCTGACTCTGCTCCCGAGCAGAGGCGAAGTGTGTCTATTGAGTTTGAACAAAATTGTAAATGGAAAGCGACGTGTGTCGATTTGTGTCAAGTAATTAAATCAAAGCGCGTCTATTAGTTAAGGGACTCCGCACAATAAAAGGAACAGGGAACAGAGAACAGAGAATAAGAATTTCAACCTATCAGAAATTATGTATTGTGGAATACGTAGTGTGTACTACAGTATTCCACAATACATGATTTCTGATAGGTTGAAATTCTTATTCTCTGTTCTCTGTTCCCTGGGTACCTATCATAGAACAAGTCGGAATCGATTCCTATCGGAATTATTCAATTATTCCCTAGATTTCTATTGTGTTTTTTAGGGTAAATATATATAATTCCGATCGGAATACATTCCGACATATTTCATGATAGGTACTCTGTTCCTTTTATTGTGCGGAGCCCCTAATATCATGGGCTGCGTTCAGAAATGTCGCTCGGATGCCTCAGGCTGATGTTATATTGAACGGTTCATGCAGCAGCGGAACAAAATTCAACCAATCACGAAGTACTTTTATATTTGAATCGCTCAGGATGCTTACAAGGGACCATCTCGGTTTGTACAACAAGTTATTGAAAATGCTTGATATCAGCGAAAGTTGATAACATAAGATGCAAATAAGGAAAATGGCAGGACCGGATATGCCGTGGGTTCCGAGAAATTTAGTGTTATAATGCATGGTAAAAGTTCTAAAACGGCTAATATCTAAAAAAATATTGATTTATCTAAAAAATGTT
>NW_017298555.1:34523-35075 GCF_001594075.2 Trachymyrmex cornetzi
CTTTTATTTCAAACATTTTTTAGATAAATCAATATTTTTTTAGATATTAGCCGTTTTAGAACTTTTACCATCCATTGTAACACTAAATTTCTCGGAACCCACGGCATATCCGGTCCCGCCATTTTTCTTATTTGCATCTTATGTTATCAACTTTCGCTGATATCAAGCATTTTCAATAACTTGTTGTACAAACCGAGATGGTCCCTTATTAGCCATGCAACAGAATAGCGTAACGCAGAACGAGAGCAGAACCAATCACAAGCATTCCGCATCAATTACAGTTGGCATGGAACGCTTGTGATTGGTTCTGCTCTTGTTCAGCGTTACGCTATTCCGCATGGGTAAGCACCCTCAATGCGACATATGCCCGTATTTATATTCAGGCCCAGGCCTTACATTTAAGGCTTTCTTAAATTTATCTTCAGATACTCTACGAATTATTTCATTAGATATTGAGCATCTAAGGGTGCCGTCACATACAGCCCGTAATGCTAGATTCACACTGTATCCGATTTACGTCTTACGACGCTCTGCAACCAATCAGAAAACAGG
>NW_017298555.1:35121-49043 GCF_001594075.2 Trachymyrmex cornetzi
AGCGTCGTACGACGCAAATCGGATGCAGTGTGAATCCAGCATAATCCGTAATCCGCATCGGATGTTCGCAAAATTTACTACGGTTTGGTTACATACGTTAATAAGCTCTCTGATTGATTCAAGCACTAGCTTAAGACCATCTCGAGTCTTGAGCAACGTCTATGGATTTCGTATCTAGATTTATAAAAGAAGCGCAACTGGTATTAAGTGCTCTGATTGGTCATTGCAATCATATGATTAGCAGCCAATAATAGACTTATTCCTGCGTACTAAAATTGGTTACTTAGGCCGGTATTTATAGTCAGATCTTATATTCAAGACCGTCTTAAGTACAGTCTTAAGAAGTCTCGAACCAATCAGAGGGCTGCATTAGCGTCTTAAGACAATACTTAAGACGGTCTTGAAATAAGAACCGACTATGAATACCGGCCTTAAAGGTAAATTTTCGCGAGCTGCTCAAACTGGCTGTTTCAGCGATAAAAAAATTACGTGATCAAAATTGATAAATATCAAACGCCCATTTTGATCACGTATTCCTTTTTGTCGCTAAAACAGCCGGTTAGAGCAGCTCATGAAAATTTACCTTAATGGATAATTGGTGGATTTCATAGTCCGTCTTGTAAACGACGCCATTTTGAGTACTTCTTCCAGTACTTTTTAGTACTTTTGTGATACTGACATAAGCCGGTCGCGCTTCTCTTATAAATCTAGCTTTACTCCGGATCTACAATAGATGTTTTAAACCTTAAACTGTAAGAAATTGACCAATTATCCCGGGTCTACAATAGGTGTTTTAGGGAGAATCCCGTTTGCCTACAATTCCGATTGCACACACCACTCATATCAGCTGGTGCCTAGTAATTTTTCACTGCTTTACCAATGAGAATATTTTATTTTTAAATTAGCCAATTAGCGACGCATGTGTGCAACATACGATGTGTGCAATCGGAATTGTAGGCAAACGGGATCCTTCAAAAACTTTATTGTAGATACGGAATTACAGTCGAATCTGAGAAGAATAAGCGACTGTGATTCGTCAATTGTTAATGACTCAAGGCTTAAAACCTTAGGCTATGTTCCAAAATTTCCTCTCCGAGAAAGATTTTACTTTGTGTGCTATAGTATACGTTACGTGTACTATATATTTCGAGTAAAATTTTCCTCGGAGAGGAAGATTTGGAACATTGCCCTATTGTAGATCCGGACTTATAGCGTTTTCGGTCCGGCCAAGTTTGCACCAACCTGGGTTGGATTAATGGCGTTTTGTGCTCTTCTATTGGTAGAGCAGGTGACGTCAACCTATAGGAAAGATTAATCCAACCCAGGTTGGTGCAAACCCGATCGGGCCGAAAACGCTATTAGTCAATGGATCGGAAGTGATTGAAGGCATTCGAGCGATATTTCTGAACGCAACCATGGTGAAATCGCAGTTCTATTACATTCAAATGCTGGATTCAATGTGCCTATTCATACTGACGCTCGACGCTCATTTTCAGCGTCAAAATAAGTCACGTGATCAAAATTGACGCTTAATATTCGTCAATTTCTATCACGTGATCATGAGTTCTATTCTCTGAACCTTTCTTCTCTGAATCTCCGACCACTCTATCTATTAGCGTTTTCGGCCCGATCGGGTTTGCACCAACCTGGGTTGGATTAATCTTTCCTATTGGTTGATGTCACCCACACTACCAATAGGAGAGCACAAAACAAATTAATCCAACCCAGGTTGGTGCAAACCTGGCCGGGCCGAAAACGTTATATAAACGTCGATAAAATCCAATGGTTCTTTCCTTGTTTGACACACATCATAATGGCTGCGTTCACCAGACTCAACAGTTTTGCAACCGTTTTATGATTCTTCGTTCAGATTGGACTATTCCTTTAAAATTAAAAGTATAAACAAATCAGCGCGACGAATCATAAAACGGTTTCAAAACTGCTGAGTTTGCTGAACGCAAACAATGTATCTTAAATTCTCTTCCTATAAAAAGAGAAACATAAAGTGTGTTAAACAAAATTCAGTAACAATTTCACGACGCGAAACAGGTCGGTATTTATAGCCGATTCTTGCTTTTAAAACTGTCTTAAGTACAATCTTAAGATGTCATAAGTCAATCCGAGGACTGTATTAGCATCTTAAGATATTATTTAATAGCGTTTTCGATTGGGCAAAAGTTAGTGCGCACCAGTGCGCATTCAGTTCACACCAACACTGGACGAGTTCCATGGGTTGCACTGAATAGTGCAAGTTCAAAAGAATACGCCAAGATTTTCAGTGCTAAAGCTGAAACTCATTTTTGTTCACTTTGAAGCAATGTTCAACAAAATGTTACAAAACTACAGTAAAAGATATTAAGAGTAGGGACAAGACCCCGTTTTCAATTCAACTGCGCAGATTTGCTTGTCCCTATGTATATCCTTAACTGTGATAAAACGTGCACTGAACTGGCACCGTCAAAATATCTCGTGCCACTTAGTGCGCACTGAGTTCGCACTACGCGAGTGTCGTGCGATCAAATGAACACGTGACACTAGCCAAGTGCTCATTGGCACTGCCAATCGAACACGCTCTTGACACTGAGTGCAGCCAGTGCACCCCAATCGAAAACGCTATAAGACAGTTTTAAAATTAAAAAACGGGCTATGAATATCGCCCCATGTTTAACGTTTCACAGTTGGCAGCTCTTAGGGTGCCGTCACATGCGGCGTAACTTGCGTAAGCGTAACCTGCGTATTCTAGTAATTTACTAGAATACGTTATTTTTCATTTACTAGAATACGCCATTCTGAAAGCCGGCATCACATTGGGCGTATTTCGCGGAAGATTAGAGAAATGCGGAACTAATGCGACCAATTGCTGATTAGAATTTCTGTTGTACACTCTAAAGAAATGCTAAACGAATTTATGATTGGTTTTCGTAATCTGCGCAACTTGAAAAGTACGCCTCATGGGGAACTGGCACTCTTCCATCGCGTATACAGGGTGTTTGAAAATTACCGGGTAATCGATCACGAGCAAGTAGAACGGACCGAATTGAATCGAAAATTCTTATACCATTTTGTAGGTTGCGCAATAGTTAACGAGATATTAACGTTTAGAGTGCCGTGACATGCGGCGTAACTTGCGTAAGCGTAACTTGCGCCGACCAATCATATCATTTCACTTGAACATCTGAGTCTGTCTATTCACTTTATGCTTTTTACGCTATTTTGTTGTTACAACAAAACTTGGCTGCGTTCCACTTAACGCTCGCAATGCTCGCGAGCATCGTTTGTCCTTGTTTAACATTTGATAAACGATAAGGATGAAATGATTCCACGAGCTTTAGTCCGGATCTACAATAGAGTTTTAAGCCTTAAGCCATAAGAAATGGGCGATTCACAGTCGTTTATTCTTCTCGGATTCGACTATAATTGGTCAATTTCTTACGGCTTAAGGCTTAAAACACCTATTGTAAATCCGGGGTTATGAGCGTTAAGTGGAACGCAGCCTAGGCGTGCCGTTCGAGTCGTTTGAAGACGTTTAGTGGCAGTTCCCATTCCCAACGACCCACGTGCCGTGCGATCGGTGGGGACGGTAGGTTGTATATTCGGCAGCAGTAGGCCGGCCGGACGCGCTTATTCGACTATCTTTAAATGTTAATATCTCGTTAACTATTGCGCAACCTACAAAATGGTATAAGAATTTTCGATTCAATTCGGTCCTTTCTACTGCTCATGATCGATTACCCGGTAATTTTCAAACACTCTGTATATGAGCGGATGATCAAATAAATTATTAAAATTGGAAAATTTTGTGAGATTACTCTTAGGCTTATTCGACGCATTTTTGCATGAAACGAAAGAATTTGGCAAAAAAATGTCGTTCTGTCTTGTGATCTGAGATATTAAGCGTTAAAGTTGATGACTATTGAGGTTAGGAAATCTGTCACAGAGGCAAAATGAAGTCTATAATTGTACTGTTCCACATGGGTTTCGACTTTTCACGCGATGCAAAGGGGCGTACGACTTTTATAATTGTACTGTTGCAAAATCGAAACCCTTGTGCATTTTTTCAGACAGAATAAGCTAAAATAAGCCAGAAATTAGATTCGACGCATGGTGGTTCTATCATGTTTCGGCGTAACAACAAAATAGCATAAAAAGCATAAAGTGATTAGACAGAAACTGATGTTCAAGTGAAATAATATGATTGGTCGGCGCAAGTTACGCTTACGTAAGTTACGCCGCATGTGATGGCACCCTTAGGCTTTTATCGACATTGGGTGCATTCAGTATTACGACTGCTTACTGAGCGCTCAATGGTCGCGTTCAGTAGACTTAACAGTTATGGAGCAGGGACACAGAAGAATACACCAATAGCAGCGAGTGCTCACGGATCTGGGGCTCTATTCTTGAAAAGAAACGTATACGAAAGTCTAGGGAAATACTATAGTATACGTAACGTATACTGTAGCATTTCCCTAGACTTTCGCATACGTTTTTTTCAAGAATAGAGCCCCAGATCCGTGGAGACCAATGAGCTCTTGTATCTGTTTAGTCTATATTTTTAGTTCTAACGGAATATGCCAATCAGATGCAAGAGCTCACTGAGCGCTCAGTGAGCGGTTGCAATACTGAATGCACCCATTCATAGATAGAGAGGTCGGAGATTCAGAGAAGAATGGTTTCAAACTCTGCGCACCATGTTATTCTTCCACTATGAGAGAACGTATACAAAAGTCTAGGGAAATACTATAGTATACGTAACGTATATGCTGGATTCACACTGTATCCGATTTGCGTCGTACGACGCTCTGCAACCAATCAGAAAACAGGATTCCGATGAAACGAAACAAAATCCAAGGCTGGTATTCATAGTCGAGTTTTATTTCAAGACCGTCTCAAGTAATATCTTAAGACGCTAATGCAGCCTTCTGATTGGTTCATGACTTCTTAAGACCGTACTTAAGACGATCTTGAATATAAGATCTGACTATGAATACTGGTCCAAGACTCACGTCGGATCCAGTGTGAATCGGGGAGATCCCGATTGACCACGGCTCGATTGGACACTACCAATCACAGCGACCGGTGCTTAGGAGCTTTGTAATCTCAAGCGCTGTGAGTGGCTCGTGTCCAATTGAGCCGTGTCCAACTGGGTGCCACCCGTGTGAATCTAACAAAAGAAATCCACCAATCGCCTTCGGGTATATTTCGCGAATCCTCTAGAAATCCCCTAGAATTATGCAGCAGGAGAGATCAAGTTCGAAACTTCGCGTTTTGTATATACGAGATACCGACATAACGTGATGTTCCGCAATATTTCCGTAATCTGAAACGCACAGGCGAGATGAAAATTATCGTACGGCTGTGTTTCGAAGCTTCGGATCTGCTTCGATTGCGCATGTGCGCGCGCGCGTGTGTGTGGCATGTATGTACGTACATATATAGATACGCACACCGCGCTGCGCGCATCTTTAGCTCGTTGACATCGCTGGTCGCTCCGGTCGCTCGGTTGAACACGGTCGTGTTCAATTATTAATATGGCAGATGTTCGGGTCTCTAGTGTTGTTTAAATTCGTGAAACTGCGAGTGACAAAACAGTGGGTCCTGTTATCGAAGGGTACTGTCATGTATATGAGATTTTGATCGGTGCACATCTCAACGTCCACGTGCGAATTTGATTTAACGTGCGCACGAAAGAGGGAAAGTGTGAGGGAGACGATATTGGCTCGAACGTACAGAATCGCATACGAATTCCCTCGTCGCCGTGAGTGTACTAACATCGCCAACCAACCTCGACGACAACGAGAGGCACATCGACGACGTCTGCGTGTGGCGCGCGCGCGCGCGCGCGCGAAATTGGGAAAGAGAACGAGCGTTTTTCGGTTTTTTTTTTTAAACATTCGTCCACTTTGTTTATCATCAGGAACACAATGGAATTCGTCGCGTTGTGATACGCAGCCGGTGGCGCTTATCCCAGGTAGTGTCGCGACACTTTGCGCTTTTACCTTTTGTTATTTTGACATCTTACGCACTGTATTATAACCTTCCGCTCCCCTCCCCCGCCCTCCCCCTCTTTATGCCTGTCAATCCGTCCTCTGTCCTCCGACAGCGGAGATGATCGGTCCGCGCTGCTTGTGTTTACTTGATACGCGCGGCGACTCGCTGCTGTGTTCGCGAAGAGATAGATTTTAGGTGTCTCTCATACAGTTTCCGAGAGAAATGAAACAAATCACGTATCAAGCGTCGTTATTGTGTGTATACTTCTGCAAGTTAGAGCTAGCTTTATTTACCAATACGTGTGTGTGCTGTATGTTATCTCTTTTTTTTCTCCTTCTAAGGGACCATACAAGAAGCTGGGCATAACTAGATTTGATGTGACCAGTTGCGTACCAAAATATTGGATTAAAATAAACTTTTTTTTTTAGTTATTATTGTAGTATGCATAGATTCGCATATGACGTAAAAGTGTAATGTAATTGTGATTATGAAGATCACAATTATATGAAGATCTGTTTATAGCGAACCTGACATTGATATTAAATACATTCAATGAATGAAGGTTGATGTGTGTATTTGAATCTCAACGATCATTACATAGGCAAAATTAGAGTTCTTATCATAGGCATATTTATTTTCGTATGCTTCAGACATAAGGAACTATTTGTATATAAATGGCAAACTTTTTTGAACATTAGAGAGGTATATATCTGATTAAAATAATTTTTTGTTTGTTAGGTGTATCATCGTCTCTGTACTGCATTTTAATGTAACTATTACGGAAACACTGTGCGAAGGAGGAGGTAAACAATACAATGTATTTTATGATAATTTCTGAACCATTGGAATTCCAACCAGAACCAGGAATTAATCAAGATTCTTCTTATTTTAGGTTACAAGTGATTACGGATCTTTGTCATGGATCAATGGCGATCTCATGAAATTATTAAGTTTTCAAGTGTTGTGCTAGAGAAAAAAAAGTGGATGTGTTAATCAAATCTGCAAGATACGAGTGCTTGGTGTGCCTCCTTGCGGGCAAAAACATTTTTTTAAAAAGTAGTGCCACCAGGCTATGGCCAACTTGAACTTTGAACAACCGCCACGCAGTATTGCGAACGCAAGTCTTACTTCACGTGCTGCCGCTGCTGGGGGAGGTTTGAACACCGTGGCCCTTGCGGGTCATGTCACGCCTACCTCGGGCATGTTCTCAGGCTCGTCCGCAAGTACTTCGAGTACAGCCAATTCAGCGATAGTTGCCACTAACGTTTATTCTGGAGCATCTGGTTCTGGCGGTGGACAGAATAATCATCAACAACAGCAGCAACTCTCTCCTATGGGCAGTAGAGGACTGTTTGGACAGAGAACTTTTACTGATAGACGTACGATGCCTGCTCTTGGGTTAGTGTATTTCTCTTCACATATTTCTGCCCTCTTTCCCCTTTCTCTCTCTCTCTCTCTCTCCTCCCCCCTCTCCCCCTCCCTCCCCTCTCTCTCTGTGCAATCATTTCCATCTGTATTGTAGAGCTTCAAATCCAATGGGTAGTATGGGCAGTTTCGGAATACCTCCAAGTCGCAATTACGGATCTCAAGGTGCGGTTAACAATTTCCACTCTGTTTTTGGGAGTGGAGGTGGTGGAGATACAAGTACTCCACCTCTTTTAGATCTCTCGGAGTTTCCCTCCCTAACGAATAGAGGTCAAGGTGATTCTATGCCGCAACCTAGTCCTATGCCAGGGAAACAGCCTTATGGTTAGTGCCAAGAAAACAAAATCAGATTTTTATAATATACACAAGATAAAGTAATCATAATGCACCACAGTTGGTTCGAATCTTTTTCTTGATTAGAAAACTTTCTACATAATTTTGTAAATTTATTTATAACTTCCCTGGTGAAAATTTTTCTCATAATTTTTATACAAATTGGAACATTTTTCAGAAATATTCAAAAATATTCGGAATTTACACATCTTCTCTCAGAATTTTTCATGTAAGCGAATTCTAAAATATTTTGAAATCTCTCGTCCTATAATTAAAAAAAATATTTTTTAATTTTTTAGATTTTATAACATTTTATGTTATAGAAATCGCAGAAATTACACTTACAAAAAATCTTAGAAATCTTATGATATTTCATAATTAACATATATGAAAACTTCTGAAAAAAGATGTAAATTTTCTGAGAAATGTTCCAATTCATATATAAAATGTGAGAAAGTTATAAAATTATATAGAAATTCTAAAAAATTATATAGAAATTCTGAAAAAGTATATAAAAATTCTGAGAAAAATTTTCATCAGGGTTACTTTAAAATAAAGTAAGTAACCATACTTTCGGTTAAAGTATTATAAAATTGTAAAATTAATACTGTAATGCAATTTGTGTGTGTGTGTGTGTGTGTGTGTGTGTGTGTGCGCGCGCGCGCGCGCGCGCGCGCGCGCGTGTTTAGGTTTTAGGCCTTTTCAAATATTTAATATAAATGACCACACTAAAATTATTTTGCTGATAAAATTTTCGTTTATGTATGTTACAGTTGGAATGGTAAAGCAACCAACATCCGAATCGAGCGAATTTACAATGAGCTCGGAAGATTTTCCTGCATTACCGGGAACGCAGAATCGAGAAGGTCCGTCACCTGGTGGCAGTATGTCTGGTGATAAAAATATTCCTGTAGGACTTGGTCCCGAAATCGGACAAGATGTGTTACAGGCCAACAGAGCACCTGGATCTGAGAAATCTCAGTCTTCTAAAAGAGGCATCCAAACATCGCCTGATGGTAAAATCAAAATAAATTAAATAATTAAGTTTTATCAGAGTTTAATTTTCAACATAATTATTGCATAGGCAAGGTGACGAATATACCTGCAAGCATGGTGAAAGATCAATTCGGCATGGTTGGGCTTTTGACGTTTATCAGAGCGGCAGAGACAGATCCGAACTTGGTGTCACTAGCGTTAGGTCAAGATCTTACTGCATTAGGACTGAATTTGAATTCACCAGAAAATCTCTACCAGAATTTTGGTGGCCCCTGGGCGGAAACTCCGTGTCGACCACAGGATATAGATTTTCACGTACCACCAGAATATCTTATAAATGCCGCAATCAGGTATTGATTTTTCATCCAATTATTTAATTTATAAAGCTATCTGAATTGTGATGACTGCAAATATTTATGAACTACATATTTGTACAATATTTGAGCTGCTTCCAAATCTTTGATACTTTACTACTAAGCAGATATTAAATGGAAATTATTTTATCGATGTGTATATTGTATTTAAAAAATATATTAAAACGAAATTATTTTTGGAATTGAAATAGAATAATAGTTATTATTGTATAGAATTGTATTTCATTTGTAGAATATATTCTATTATTGCACAAATTATTTTATCTGAACAAAATTACCATTTTTTATATTTATTTTATAGGGATAAACTAGCGCCAGTTAAACTAAATCGATATAAAGATGATCTACTGTTTTATATGTTTTATACAAATGTTGGGGATGTATTGCAATTAGCTGCTGCGGCGGAATTGTAAGGAAAAACAAAATTAATTTTTATACTTGAAAATATTAGCACGTACGATTTAATTTAAATTTTTTGTATGTGATATGAAGATACAGCAGAGAGTGGCGATATCATATGGAGGAAAAAGTTTGGATAACGCAGGCACCAGGTTTGGGAATTGTAGAAAAGACATCGACATATGAACGTGGTACTTATTACTATTTTGATGCGCAAAACTGGAGAAAGGTAGCTAAGGAATTCCATTTGGATTATGCAAAACTAGAAAGTAGACCTCATCTTCCTTCGAATTTTCACCAAACTCAGCCTTGACTACAGGTGTGTGTACTCAGTTTTATTTCCTTTTTCTTTTACATACATATCACATGTAATGTACACACATGCATATATTTGATTTAAGTATTAATAAAAAACTAGTAGAAAAGAAGTCGGAGCTTTCAATATCGTTCCATGATATAATTTTCTGATTGTTTCTCTGTGTTTTTCTCTGTGATTATTCTGCAAGAAAATACAATAGAGATAATCTTAAAGTTATAATAGAGATTTTATTATCTGTTTTAGACTTGTCTGCAGACCATTGTGCTGTCTTTAAGCTGGAAACGAATCAGCTATTGTATAAATGAACAAATTTAATAATCTTTAATAAAAACATAAAATTTGAAGAGTAATAAAAGGAATTTTTTAAATCATTAAATTAGATACCTCTTCGCCTCGCTATCGGTCATAGTTCATTATCGATTGTCATTATCTTACCATAATAACTTTCTTCCTCTCGCAATTGCGATATTTATTATATTCTCATGTCTTCATATTCTTTCACAATACGTTATAATCCACGTCATAATCCATGTTATAATGGATTTCTTAATTTTTCCGCTTGCGTCGCAAGATTAATTATATCTTCTGTAGCATTTATGGTAAAATGTTCAATGTAATTCCGACTGTTTTTCTCAGAATCTTCCAAGAAATATCTGCAGAAAAGTAATCGTTTGTGTGTGTGTGCGTGCGTGTGTGTATGCGCGCGCGCGCGCGTGTGTGTGCGTGTAGGGGAAAGTGGCCTAAATCGGACCGTGTTCCAAATAGGACCTTTTTAAATTACATGAATACGGTTAAGCGGATTTGCGTGCTATTTATAATGTAAAGTCTCCTTATGAGACACCGAACATGTGACAGCAGTTTGACAGTTCTTTGTCGTAACGTTCATAGAATAGATGCAAATATGTATTTCATCGTAAGAAAATTTAAAAAAAAAATCCTTGTAAATCATTATTTAAAAGGTGTTAAAAATTTGAAAAGTAATTGATTTAAGATTTAATTAAAGAGTGTAGATTTTAAAAATATCAAACGTTTTGTGATTACTTTTGCGGTTTATTGTAAAATTTGTTCCAAAGTTCGAAACGACCCGTGACGAAATCGGACCTCTTCTTGGGTGTTCAAATCGGATCTATAGTACAGTAGATAACTTATAGGCCTGATTATAGTACTAGTGATCAGCCGACTAGATCTGGTTCAAGAAATTAAATCGGTAAAATATTATGAGTCATCAGATTCGGATTAATAGAATTTTATTGATTTCAATTCTAATAAAAATATAAACTGTTAGTCATTTTTTTTCTCTGAATAAAATTTTTATCTTTGTCAATTTGCTCGTTTTTACTCAATAGTAACAAAAATATATTAAAATATTTTAAAATTCTATCTAAAGTGCATAAAAATAGAAGTGTCCGATTTGGACCAGAGGATGGTCCGATTTGGAACAAATAGTTTCAAATCAGACCGGAAAAAGCGTTTTTATATTTTCCATTATAGTTCAAGACAGGTGAGAGATATGTCAAAATGGTCTAAAACCAAAATGAAAGGAATTAAATGATCTTTCCAACAGCACTTTCGATTTTATGATCGGACTTTATTTACGCCTTATAGAGCAAAAACTGCAAATAGGTCCGATTTATCCCATTCTCCTTTATACAGGGTATTTGAAAATTTTCGCGACGCCTGTCACGAGCAGGTAGAACGGACCGAACTGAATCGAAAATTCTTATATCATTTTGTAGTTTGCGCAATAGTTAACGAGATACTAACATTTAAAGATAGCCGAATAAGCGCGTCCGACCGGCCTACTGCTGCCGAATATACAGGGTGTCCCATTTTAAATGATCCAGCCAAATATCTCGAAAACTAAACCCAGTAGACAAAAATGTTTCAGACAAAAGTTGTTTGACTCGAAGGGGGACATAAGATGGTGCCATCGATTTGACCTTGGATAGTCCTCTGAAGGTCACGTGAAGGTCACCTTTAATTTTTTTAATGGAACCCCTTATTTCTCATTGCACATTCTTACAGCTCATCTCGAGAGCTTTCCAAAACACTATAATTAAGTTACTTTTCGTTAAGTACTAGTTAAGTTATAAAGCAAGATCGGGACTGATCCGGCCGATTAAAGCAAGATCGAGACTGATTCGGCCGATTAAAGCAAGATCGGGGCTGATCCGGCCGACTAAAGCAAGATCGGGGCTGATCCGGCCGATTAAAACAAGGTCGGGGCTGATCCGGCCGATTAAAGCAAGATCGAGACTGATCCGGCCGACTAAAGCAGGATCGGGGCTGATCCGGCCGACTAAAGCAAGGTCGGGGCTGATCCGGCCGACTAAAGCAAGATCGGGGCTGATCCGGCCGATTAAAGCAAGATCGAGGCTGATCCGGCCGACTAAAGCAAGATCGGGGCTGATCCGGTTGATTAAAGCAAGATCGGGACTGATCCGGTCGATTCATACCAGAATCTAGTTTTCATGTGAAATGATTATGATCTTAATAAGTGTTCGAATATCTGTCCATTATTATCCACACATAATTGAACTCGACGTTCAAAACTGTCAACTGTCGATAAAAGTGTATTTCTTGGAATGCTACGGCAGGCAAGAGTTATACGCTCCATCATATTCTCTCTTGTTGTGGGTGTTTTTGAATATACTACGTTTTTCAAGTATCCCCATAAAAATAAATCTAGACTTGACAAGTCTGGAGATCTAGGGCACCATGACACTGGTCCACTGTGTCCTATCCATCTACCTGGAAATGTGAGATCTAAATGGTTTCTAACTCTTCTACTCCAGTGCGCAGGTGCATCATCCTGTTGAAAGAACATACGTTGTCTTGTATCGATATCTTCAAGCAACGCCGGCAATCTTTGTTGTAGAAAGTGTAAATAATTATTACCATTAACATTTTCGTCTAAGAAATAAGGGCCGATAAGGTTTCCGTTTAATATGCCACACCATACAACGAAGCAACTTTTCACAACACTGGACAATTAAATCAACACAATTCTCATTATTTTCTGAGTCTGTTGAAAACGTTGGTATAGAGAAGTTAATCATCAACATCGCTGAAGCCTCATTGTATGGGGTGATCCCGATTGATCACGGCTCGATTGGATACCACCAATCACAGCGACCGGTGCTTAGGAGCTTTGTAGTCTCAAGCGCTGTGAGTGGCTCGTGTCCAATTGAGCCGTGTCCAACTGGGTGCCACCCCATACAATGAGGCTCCAGCGATGTTGATGATTAACTTCTCTATACCAACGTTTTCAACAGACCCAGAAAATAATGAGAATTATGTCGATTTAATTGTCCAGTGTTGTGAAAAGTTGCTTCGTCACTAAATAAAACAAATCTAAAAAATGTTCGATCACGATTTAACATTATTTGTACCCACCTACAAAATTCTAGTCTTTGATAAAAATCATTGAGTGTTAATTGTTGTGTCAAAGTGATATGGTAAGGATGGAAGTTATGAGTGGTCAAGATCCTGTGACTTGTTGATTTCGGAATACCTAATTCTCTTTCGATTTGCCTCGTTGACACGCGTGGATTAATAGCTATCATTCCCAATGCGGCAAATACTGTTGGATCATCCCTTTCTGGTACGTTAATATGACGTCTTTGTCGTTTTTAACGTTGACGTTGTCGTTGACAACGCAATACAAGTCTGAAAATCGTACAATGATTTGGATGTCGTCTATGAGGAAATCGATTACGGTACAATACCGCTGCTTGTCGATAATTATTATGGCATTCTCCAAGTACCAGAACAATATCAATAATTTCGTTCAAAGTATAATCCGGCATTTTGCGTACGTTAAATTACAAGATAAAGTAAGAGCCGATAGATTTATTATCCTGGTTAATATTGGACGACTAAGACAAATTTACGCATTTACGGATCATTCTTTGCCATTAGCCATTATGGATCCCGGTTGGATGGACCGATTAAGATAGAAAATGTTGCGTGAGTATAAAGTTCAGCGCTCAGAATCAGTTGCCCTTTTCGGCCAGATTTCTGAGGAGACGCCAACTGTCCCTCCACTACCGCTCCAGACTCTACGCCCGAGCCGCCGATCGCGCGTG
>NW_017298555.1:49171-54142 GCF_001594075.2 Trachymyrmex cornetzi
ATACACAGTGATAATCATAGCACATACAACCATTTATTTTATTAGGAACCCTATTTCTTATAATTCATAAAGAAATAAATAACATTATTTTTAGAAATATTAATATTTATTCCCTAAAGTTTAGATGATATTTATCCTTTTTCACTGTTATAACTTAACTAGTACTTAACGAAAAGTAACTTAATTATAGTGTTTTGGATAGCTCTCGAGATGAGCTGTAAGAATGTACAATGAGAAATAAGGGGTTCCATTTAAAAAATTAAAGGTGATCTTCACGTGACCTTCAGAGGACTATCTAAGGTCAAATCGATGGCACCACCTTATGTCCTCCTTCGAGTCAAACAACTTTTGTTTGAAACATTTTTGTCTACTGGGTTTAGTTTTCGAGATATTTGGCTGGATCATTTAAAATGGGATACCCTGTACAACCTACCGTCCCCACCGATCGCACGGCGCGCGGACCGCTGGGAGTGGGGATGGCCTGCTAGGCGTGCCGTTCGAGTCAAGACATTGCGCAGTGAGTATCATTTAATCTTTGTTCAACACTCGGTGAACAACAAGGATAAAGTAATATTTCTGCGCTAACCGCTGCATAAACGAATGCACGTGTTTAGTGGCAGTTCCCACTTCCCGCGCGCCGTGCGATCGGTGGGGACGGTAGGTTATATATTCGGCAGTAGTAGGCCGGCCGGACGCGCTTATTCGGCTATCTTTAAACGTTAATATCTCGTTAACTATTGCGCAAACTACAAAATGGTATAAGAATTTTCGATTCAGTTCGGTCCGTTCTACCTGCTCGTGACAGGCGTCGCGAAAATTTTCAAACACCCTGTATACAGGGTGTATAAAAAGTCCCGGATCCCTTAAATATCTTTAAAAGTAATCATTTTTGAGAAAAATGTTTTATACAAAAGATGTAAGGTTGAAAATGATCTATATACTGACCTTATCAATTTGACCTTGGATGGTGCCACCAAGGTCAAGTCAAGATCAAATCGATTTTTTTAAACGAAACACTCTATATTTGATTCTAGAATCTAATAACTGAAGTCGGAAGCTTTCCAAAACATTATAATAAAGCCTCTTTTTAATCAGTATTTTTCAAGTTATGAAAGTTGAAATTTACGGAACCGTCGACATTATCATTATCCAAGGTATTACGTAGAGATTGCCCGACTGGATTTATGAGTCATGTATGTGCCCGCGAATGTCTGTACCTCTATCTCCTCCTCCCTCCTACCCTTTCCTTTTCCTTCTTCGCCTTTCCCTCCTACTCCTTTCCATTCCCTCTCCCTCCTTCCAACCCTTTCAACAAAGCTGGAGACTACATAAGCTAGAGATCTCTCCTGTCAAGTTCATTCTTTCTGTGACCTGCGATTGAGAAGGTATACTTTTTCGTGATACTCCATTCTGAGATTGCTTATCGCCACATAGTTATCTTTGTTTATAAAATATTTATTTAAAATACTTTACAATGCTTACTGAACAGGAGCGATATTCCTTTTAATGATGCGATGATGGGGTGATCGTAGAAGGTTTTACGCACATGTGACAGAACTTTTCAACCAAACTTTTAGGAATGAGGACAATGGTATATCTAAATCGACTGTTATTCGTACTGTGTACAACGTTGTGATGAAACAGGTTTCGTAAAAAACCGTAATAGACAAGGTAGACCAGCAATAGCTACAAATCCTGATAAAAGATTGATGTTCTACAGTCTTTTATCAAGATCCGCGTAATTCAGTTCGCAAAGTTGCACAACAACACGACATCAATCCTATGTCAGTTCATAAAATTCTAAAAAAGGCGAAATTTCCATATAAGATCCATCTGGCGCAGGAACTATGTGGAGATGATTTTGATCGTCGCATTGAATTTTGTGAAAGTATGATGTTAAATATCGATAGAAATCTTTTACTTGTAGTCAACATTATTTTTTCAGATGACGCTACTTTTGAGCTAATCGGGAATGTAAATCGACACAATTGCAGATATTGGAGCGATGAAAATCCTCATTGGATGTACGAAACACATACTCAGAATAAGCAAAAAGTCAACGTATGGGCTGGAATTTTAAATGAAGCCATTATTAGGCCTTTCTTTATTGAAGGTAATTTAAACGCTGACAATTACTCTTAGCCATGCTTCAAGATGAAATAGTTCCGGCAATCCGAAACATCGCTCGTCAAAACTTCAATGACATTTGGTTCTAGCAAGATGGGGCGCCACTTCATTACAGTTTACGAGTATGCCAATATTTGAATGAAGTTTTTCCGAATAGGTGGATAGGAAGAAGGGGTTACATTGAATGGCCAGCACGATCGCCTGATCTAAACTCGATTATTTTTTGTGGGGATATTTAAAGGGAAAAATTTACAATACTAAACCTCGAACCTTAATGATTTACGTCAACGAATAATAAATGAATTTAGAATAATGTCTCGCGAATTCTGTAGAAATGCAGTCTTAAGTTTTTATAATCGTCTAGCACATTGTCAGACTGCGGAGGGACGCTAATTTGAGTATTTGTGTGTGTGCTATAATATGTAATATTCTTTTAACCCTAGTTCGCCATACTGGGATATGACATATCTAATGCGATTTTTCACATTGCAATTCAGACTTTAACTTTTTATGATGTAATTTAAGAATAAAATATTTTTTGTTTCATCTTTGTTTATTTGTTATTGTCTTATTCTAGAGATATCAATTTTGCATGTGATAAGTTAAAAATATGTTTTCTATTCAGAGATATAACTTGACGAAGTTGCAGATCCCGGTGGGGTCTAGCCGAGAAAGTAATTAAAAACTGGTAGGTAGGGTAAGGCGAGCTGGGATAAAGGAATGACAAATGCTTAAACGAATGACAGTTGATTTAGATATACTATTGTCTTTATTTCTAAAAAATTGATTGAAAAGTCTTGTCGCTTGTGTAAGACCTCCTATGACCACCCCATCCTCGCATCATTAAAATGGATACGATCATCTTAGCTTAGGTAATGCTAATGCCGCGGCGGTTCCGTAACTTTCAACTCTCATAACTTGAGAAGTACTGATTAAAAAGAGACTTTATTATAGTGTTTTGGAAAGCTCCCGACCTCAGCTATTAGAGTCTAGAATCAAAAATAGGGTGTTTAGTTTAAAAAAAATCGATTTGACCTTGACTTGACCTTGGTGGCACCATCCAAGGTCAAATTGATAAGGTCAGTCAATAGAGCATTTTCAACTCTACATCTTTTGTATAAAACATTTTTCTCAAAAATGATTACTTTTCAAGATATTTAAGGGGTCCGGGATTTTTTATACACCCTGTATATGTATATCAAAGACATAGAGCATGGACTGCTCGATCGTATCTAAGTAGTATAGTCGACAAAAATGAGAGAGAGAGACCGTGGAAGATGGCCAGTCTGTATCTTTTTCTATTCAACGATATAACGAGAGAATGAGAGGGAGATTGGCCGTCTTCCACGGTCCTTCTCTCTCATTTTTGTTGACCATATTACTTAGATACGATCGAGCAGTCCATGCTATATTGCCTGTATTCATAGTCAGACCTTGTACTTAAGGCTTCCTTAAATTTATCTTTAGATGCTCAATAGTCAATGAAATAATTCGTAGAGTATCTGAAGATAAATTTAAGGAAGCCTTATATATAAGTCCTAACTATGGATACGGGCATATGTCTTTGATGTATATATACACAGGATGATACAGATCACCCCCATCGGCCAGCACATACTTACATATTCCTCATGAAAAAGTGAGTCGAAAATTTCATTAGCAAAATGTGATATCAATAGTTTTTAAACGGTGAGTCCTAGAAGATGTCCAATCACAGGGTACGAAATTTGCGCTGTCAGGAGCGGCGCAACTAAGCAGCCGGCCGCGCGAATGCTTTGATGGGTATCGCCATCGACGAGATACTAAAGACGGTCGGTGCTTATGGAAATTCGTGTGCCTGTTAAAATTTAAGTGATTAAGAATAAGAAACTAATAATACGGTAAACAATAAAAACGGTTGAGCATATGCCACACACTAGATCTTGTTAGTGAAATATCATTAATATATTCGTATGTAGAATTAAAAGAATTACAATAATTATGTCAGTTACAATTAATCAAAGTATAAACGTTTCGACCCTGAATGTGGCCATCTTCAGTATAAATAAACACAATATATAAAATTATAAAGATATAAGCAATTACGAAATAACAGTTACAATTAGTAGATATAATAAAGTTTTTAAGTTGTCAAAGTATAAAATAACTCAATTTAATATTATTGAGTATTTAGTCGTGTGATGAAATTATCGATTGATAAGAAAATTCCTCCAATGTACAATATTATTTACAAGGATAGTTAACATCAAGATATAATTGCCAAACTAAAATGTATATGCTCAATTAGATATTGTCATAACGTTTTACAAACAATATTAAAAGGTGTAAAAACTATAATCTCACCTATATCTTGAAAACTCGTAACATCATTCGATCATGGAAGATATATCCTTATCTCGTTTTTCTTATAAAAATTATCGTAAAGTGTTCCCTCAAGTTGAACTCAGAGATATATATACCGCAGACCAGAAGACATCCAAATTTAAAGAGAAGAGGAAAAATGTGATGTAAGAAGGAAAAACATTCTATTGGGGCAAAATTAGGAAGAGCATTTACATAAATGAGTGACCAAAATTTATTATTAAAAATTAAAATTATGTAATAAAAGAAGAAAAGAAACAAAGTTAAGAAAGAGATTGAATAATAGGTAGATAGATGTTAGGTAATTTTTCTGTATCATTCTGATTGTTAATACCATTTCCCTGCTTTTTGATATGAATCATTTCTGAGATAGATCTTTTATAAGATGAACGTTCTGAATCTAAAATATTGATATTTTCCCAATCTATCTGATGACCATACTGAAGTTGATGCAGAGAAACAACAGAATGATTATTAGATTTT
>NW_017298555.1:55325-67540 GCF_001594075.2 Trachymyrmex cornetzi
TAAAGGATGATTGGAAAGAAAATTTAGAAATCTCCCTGAATGAGTAGGTTTCTTATATAAGTAAAAAATTATCTTATTATTTATTATTCTTATTGTTATATCCAAAAAATTCACATCATCATTTTCTTCTAATGTAAAATTAATTCGATTGTGTTGAGAGTTAAAAAATTCTAAAGTTTGATTAATGTTTTCTTTGGGCAATGCTAATAAAATATCATCTACGTATCTGTAGTATATAGATATATCAATGTCAATAGTAGCATGAATCTTGCTTTCAATATCTTCCATAACCAAATCAGAAATAATAGGCGACAAAGGAGAACCCATAAGCATGCCGAATGTCTGTTTAAAATATTTTTTCTCAAATTGGAAATAAATTAAGTTTAAAATCAATTTAATAGAATTAATAAAATCATTAAGTGGTATTGTTGTATGATTCACAATTAAATCCCATCTTTTCACTATTTCTTCAATAGCTAATTCTATAGGAATGTTAGTATACATTGATTCAACGTCAAATGAAACTAATTTAAAATCTAGATTTAAAGGTCTGCCATTAAGTTTAGCAACTAAATCAAAACTATTTTTTATAAACTCAAATTTTGATTTCTTTAAGCTATTGTCAATAGTAGTTTTTAGGTAGTTAGCCAATGGAAAAGTGGGACTATTAATACAACTTACAATTAATCTAAGTGGAAAATTAGTTTTATGGATCTTCGGCAGCCCATAGACTCTAGGAAGAACTCCATCAGTAACCAACAATCTTTTATATAGATTTTCATCAATGTATTTTTTATTTTTTAGATTGATTAACAGACTCCTAGTATCATTAGTTAATTTATTTAGTAGATCTTTATTTAATGATGAATATGTGCTATTGTCACAAAGTAAATTGTTCATTTTTTCTTTGTATTCATTATAATTCAATATTATTATGGTATTACCTTTATCTGCTCGAGTTATGAGAATGTCTAGATTATCTTTGATAAATTCTTTAACTAACATTGATTTTCCTTTCAAATTATTAATATCATGTAATTTGTAATTAGTGTGTAAATTTTTTAAAATAGAAATAGTATCATTCCTGATAACATTTTTTACAGGTTCTTCTAATTTAGCAATATTATTTTCAGTATTTTTTATAAATTCTATGGCTGTCTTTTCATTGTTATATTTATTATCCGGTAAATTAAATTTATGTCCAAGTTGTAAAATTGATTTAACATTATCTGGAATAACAGTATTTGTAGTATTTATAATCCATTCTTCATTTATTTGGTTCATATTATAATTAGATTTAAAATTATCCGAATCAATATTAATACAAAATGAGTTATCAGAGTTATCAGTAAGGCTATTTGTCAAAGAAATATTTTTAATTTTTTGCGGTTGACTTCCAATGAAATCATTTCCATTGTGAGGGGAATCAAGTTCAATTTTATAATTAATCGAATTGATTGTTTTTTTATATTTGATTTTTAAATTATTAATTTTTTTATTAATTCTAATATTTTCTGGTATCCACATTCTATTAAAATAATATTCTTGATGTTTAAAAAATGAACAACTTAAGTTGAAGGGAAGTATCTTTTCTATTTTTCTACAAGTTCTGAAAAGATTGCATCTATTGTGATTTAATTGACAGTAAGAGTCTTTCAATTCTAATTTAATTAATTTTCTGGTGCAAATCAATTTAATTCTATTCATTTTAAATGTAAAAGATTGTTGATGTAATACAATATTATTTTTTAATAACCCTTGTAAATGAATTGGAATTAAATTTTCTCTTAAGCATACTTTTAAAAAATGTATTTCGATTCTTAGTTTTAAATTGATTTGCAACTATTAAATAAATTACATATATTCATACCATAAAATAATTTAATAAATTTAAAAAAATTTAACGGATAACACATGTTTATGTTCCTGTATATAACAAAATTGTCCTCAATACGTGGCTAATAAATAAACAATAAAAACGGTTGAGCATATTCCTGTTATTTCGTAATTGCTTATATCTTTATAATTTTATATATTGTGTTTATTTATACTGAAAATGGCCACATTCAGGGCCGAAACGTTTATACTTTGATTAATTGTAACTGACATAATTATTGTAATTCTTTTAATTCTATATACGAATATATTAATGATATTTCACTAACAAGATCTAGTGTATGGCATATGCGCAACCGTTTTTATTGTTTATTTATTAGCCACGTATTGAGGACAATTTTGTAATAATACGGTACTAATTTCATGATTTATTAGTTTTGTAGACATGTATATACGTTTAAAACTTAATACTCGATTTTTATTTAAAACTGTGATTTTAATGTTATCATCCGGATTTGACTATCAATAGAGGATGATAACTGCAGAGAAAAAATTGTAATTTTTCGAAAATATTTAAGATATAACATTAAAAATATGCATACTTATTTATACAGCATTTCTATAATAAAAAAATCCCGAATTTAATAATTTAATGTATTATCGAAATATTTATGTTAATAATCATGAATTGTTATTAATTGTCAATAACGTCATTGTTCTTCAATTATCCCCGACCCCCCCGGACCTCATTAATAGTCATGAAAATTTGCCCAAGGCTGACGGTCTTTAATAGTATCTTATTAGTGGTATCGCTAAATGGTACGATATCGAATGAGTATTGCAAAGGTTCGTGAAATCTCTACATTAACATTTATATATTGCGGTATTCTTAAATTAAGTCCGATTTAATTGATGAGGAGTAATCTTAATTGCAAATTCGATACAACGTCATTTATATCAGTAAAAAGGAATTTTGAAATATGTTTTGATATTTATTTGGATAATTTAATTAATATTGATTTTATTTATAAATTTATATTTATTTATTAAAACATATTCCAAAAATCCTTTTTACTAATTTGTAATTGACATTACTCCTCATCAATTAAATCGGACTCAATCGATTTAAGAATACCGTAGTAAATGTTAATATAGAGATTTCACGAACCTTTGCAGTACCTCATTTGGTATCGTGCTGTTTAGCGATATCCATCAAAGCATTCGCGCGGCCGGCTGCTTAGTTGTGCTATTCCTGACGGCGCGAATTTCATACCCCGTGATTGGACATCTTCTAGGGCTTATCGTTTAAGAACTATTGATATCATATTTTGCTATTGACACGTTCGACTCACTTTTTCATGAGGAATATGTATGTGCCGGCCCGTGTGAGTGGTCTAGATCAACCTGTATATATCCATATACAGGGTGTCCGGAAAATCGCCTTCAATACTTCGGGAAATGATTCGGGATCCAAAAAGAAGGAAAAAAGATTAAATATAAGTACGGAAATACATCGTTTCGAGCTATAACCACTTTTATGTTAAAAAAAATTGTAATTTATTTTCATAATCACAATCATAATATATTTCACAGTGTTTTAACATAAATAACTACATTTCAGACTATTTTGGCATTATCCAGAATGCACGTGAAAGCATAGTCCGTTTGGCATCCCTCTTTTTTTATTTAAAAATTTTTTTACTTTACTAAAGGGATGCCAAGTGGACTACGCCTCCACGTGGTGCATCCTGGGTAATGCAAAATAGTTCAAAATATACTTATATTAAAACACAATTAAATAAATTATGATTGTGATGATGAAAAATTACAATTTTTTAACATAAAAATAGTTATACCTCGGAAACGACTTATTTCCAGAGCTATGTTTATATAGCTTTTTTTCCTTCTTTTTTTCCCGAATCACTTCCCGAAGTATTGCGGGCGATTTTCTGGATACCCTGTATATACATATATAAAATATATACATACATACGTATACACACATCATTGAGTCGATTTTTTCATATATATACCTATAGTTAACCATTATGCCGCAACTATTTGCCACTCCGCGTGGTGAAGGATCAGCCATCCAATTTATTCGCCACATCACAGCTCCGTTGCGTAAATGGAAGTTAGCTGCATAAAACAATATACAAAATATACAGAAGATATTTATCTTGCAATACTCGTCTCGCTCTTTAGAAATACTTCTACATTCACAAATTGATTATGAAAGAAAAAAAAGCAATACGGAACATACCAACTGTATTTAAAGCATAGCCACGTCTTTTTTCTTTATACAAGTACCACGCACATGCTCGAAGTAATGGTCCTTTTAAAAATTCTGACAGTTGCTTGTCCTCTGTCCATAGCGATGTGTCCAAGATTTTTTTTAAGGTTGATATCAAATTTTTTGTTTGCAAAATATCTTTTGCAATTTGATATTCTTGTGTGGTAAATATAAATGCCATGTCTATGCAACAAATATATATATATATATATATATAAATATATATAATTTCTATTTATTTTTTTTCAAGCCTGCATTTACCTTGTTTCAATTTATCAAATAACCAAGTCTTAAAATTTGGTATCGGTGATAAGCTAGATAATTGTTGTATAGCTGGAAATTCAGTCGTGATCTCGTTAGCTACTTCTTTTATCAAATAATTACCGAGTTCAATCCCCTGTGTAAAAATATCTTTTTCTAGCCATACATATTTTTTATAACAGAGTTGTAGTATAATTTATGTTAACCTGAACTTGGAAAGTATAATTAACATTTTTATTACTACTATAAATCAACTACCTGTAATCCTTTCTGAGTAGATACTATAGAATAAAATATTGCTGCTTTTATTTTTGATTTGTCTTCCTCTAAAAAAGTTATATATTTCTTTGCACTTCCCAAAATTCTAATTTCAGCTTCTTCAATACCTTTTATACTATCTGTAAAATGATACATGGGAATATTTAAAAAATTTACTAATTACTCTTCTCTTTCTTTTCTATACAAAACAAATTCTGTTCGGAAAATTATGAAAGCAAATTTCTTTGCATTTGAATAACCTGGTATAACATCACATAATGCTGTATGCAACACAACAATAGGTTCTCTTGGCATGGATGGATGTGTAAATATGTAACATCTTCTATATGGTCCAACCCTGCGTTTCAAGTCCAACCAATTTCTCATAGGATGTATAGCTTCGTAATCAGAGACCTTTAGATTTGCGAGTGAAGAAGGAGCACGAGAAATCAGTCAGAAATATAGAAATTGAAAATAGATATAATCATGGAAATAAAATATATCAGAACTATAATTACTTTCTGCAATATATCGCATGCACTTTCCCAAGTTATTCGTTCCATATGTAAGAAACCAACGGAAAACCAGAGTAAAAGCAAGTCTCGTAAAGTATGATTTAGTTGCTGTACTATTATGCTTTGCTCTGCATCTTTTACTTCTGATATTAGTTGCTGAGAAAAGTAAAAATAATATAATCAGATAGATATAACAATAATTTAACCCTGATAATATATGCTCCTATAATAAATGTCATTTAACAATAAGATTTGTATTACAAGCATCCATATATAGATTCCTTTATTTTGCTTACCAGAACATCAGTTCTCAGGTCAACCAAGAATTTGACGCCATGCTGTAATCTTCCTATAATAATAAATAACCAATGATAAGCTGGTGTGAGAATATCCTTTAAAGCTCTCTCATGGACAATCATCTGTCGTTCATTTTCAGGCTATAACAGAACGAGACTACAGATACTTTGTATAAATGCAACATATTTAATACATACATATTTCCAATAACAGTGGTGATATGAAAATAAAAGTTGATACATTTGGAATATATGTTCATACGATACAATTTGATTAAAGCATTGCATATAACTCACACAAAACAGTGTACCTCAGTGCAGACCAATCTCTTGGCCACTTGACATATATCGTTGTGTTGTACAGCATACCGTGAAGCTAACGTACGTAAAATCCATTGGCGATTATCTTTATTGCTTTCAGTATAGCTGACGCATAGTGCATGTGCCTTGTTCTGCAAATATACTTTCAGATATACAATTTCTGCAAAGTAAAAGGGAGACGGTGCTTTATTGCAGTTGAGAAATACTTGTAACCTCTATGATCCAATTGCTGATCTTGGTATCCTTAAAGTTAAAAATTTCCTGCAGTTGTTCGTCCACGTATAATGTGCAATTTGCTTCGGCACGTAAAGCGGAGGATGATGTTCCATTATATTCGCGTTTGACATTGTGCTTCAACGTGTTAACGAGTCTGCAGCGATAAACAATTGGTAGAAGATCAAAGGGAAGCTTTCTTAACATATCGTAATCAATTATAACGAGATGAACTAGAACAAAAACTTTATTTTCAATAGGTGTCACGTCCTAAAACATTCGTCAACTGATATGATATGATTATTGACTTGTCAGATTTTTTTTCTTTCTTCTTCAACCTAAAGCCTATCGCACATGAAATGCATAACAGAGCATAAACATAACATAAGACCGCTGGACCAATGAGCATCCACCATTAAGTCGCCATATTGATTTACATAAGATGTTCATTGGTCGAGCGGTCTTATGTTATGTTTATGCTCTATTGTGCATTTCATGTGCGATAGGCCTAATGGCCGCAGCACACACTCTTGCATAACGCATAATGCATAGTGCATAAGAGAATCAACCAATCGAAATTCTTCTTTATTATGGAATGAGAGGAAAGGAAAGCTTCTGATTAGTTGATTCGCTTATGCACTATGCGTTATGTGTTATGCAAAAGTCTGTGCTGTGACCATAAAGCGGGGAGCACAGACTCTTGCATAACGCATAACACATGAGGCATAAGAAATTGAACCAACCAGAGTTCTCTATGGAAGGGAAAGAAACGGAGAACTTCGATTGATACATATTCTTATGCATTAGTCCGGATCTACAATAGCGTTTTAAGCTTTAAGCCATAAGAAATTGGCGAATCACAATCGCTTATTCTTCTCGGATTCGATTGTAATTGCTCAATTTCTTATGGCTTAAAACACCTATTGTAGATCCGGACTTACGTGTTATGCGTTATGCAAGAGTCTGTGCTCCCCTTTAAACACAAGACGTCGAAAAATCCGTAAGTCCGGATCTACAATAGGTGTTTTATACCTTATGCCGTAAGAAACTGACCAATTACAGTCGAATCCGAGAAGAATAAGCGACTGTGATTCGCCCATTTCTTATGGCTTAGGGCTTAAAACCCTATTGTAGATCCGGGGATAACCCCGGATCTACAATAGGGTTTCCCATAAGAAATGGACGAATCATAATCGATTATTCTCTCCGAATTTGTCTGCCATTGGTCAATTTCTTACGGCTTAAGACTTAAAACACCTATTGTAGATCCGAACTAAGGGTATATCCACACAACTTGCATAACCGCATAAACATATACATAAAGAAAATTATCCAATTGCAGTTCTCTTTTAAAGTCGTACATAAAATGTGATTGGATAATTTTCTTTATGCATACGTTTATGCGGCTATGCAAGTTTGTGTGAATATACCTTAAAGATGAACTTTATATGCTATGCAGACATCTTAAGTAGCACGAATACGAAGAATGCTCTCATGCTAGCCTGTTCTAATGCTAGATTCACACTGCGATTTGCGTCGTACAACGCTCCGCAATCAATCAGAAAACAGTATTCCGATGATATGAAGCAAAATCCATCGGAATCCTGTTTTCTGATTGGTTGCAGAGCGTTGTACGACGAAAATCGGATGCAGTGTGAATCCAGCATAACCTCGAAACGTGTGATAGATAAGTACGTTTAGACTCCCAGATAGGAATATGACGTATTTGTCATTATTTACAAAATTATATAATATAATGATATTGTATAATTATATAATATTTTATTTTCAATTGAGACATTCCAAATAGTACAAACTTATATACAAGCTTGTGCTGTTGCTACACGTTACGCTATGCGTTATGCGTTATGCCTTATGCATTACGCAAAAGTCTGTGTCGCGGCTTTAAGTTTGTTTCTGTTGATTGTCCATATTTTTGTGTCTTAATGAATTTAAATGTTGTTTAAGTGCATTAATCCCATCATGTTTTACAGTAAAACGTATGTTACATATTATGTATTTTGCATATTCTTTGTTATATTTTGTAAGCCATGATTTGAAATTTTCATCCTTTAGCCAATTATCATTAAAAGAGCAGAAATGTTTTAATTTTTTCTTTGGAGTTAGCTGATTCGTTTTTAATAAGTTTCAACAAATTGTTTAATAATTGTTCCTGTAACAAATTATTTAATAATTACTTATATGAAAGAATGTATGACTTTTATGAACCAGAAAGCAAAAGTGCCGTAATCACATTAGAGATTGAGATTGATCGGGATTTGACCAATTAAAGCAAAATTTATACTAAACTTGATTAATTAGTTTCTTTTTCTTCTGATTGGTTAAATTCCAATCCAATCTCAATCTTAAGGGGATTCTGGACTGAAAATTGCCGGTAATTTTGCAGTTTGATTTGAATCTCCGAATTTACTTAACGGAATCAAAAATCCTTTTACAGGATTAAAATAGATGCAAAATTCTATCGTGGTAGTATATATTAGTACAAAAATCGGAAGAAAAGTTAAAAACTTACATTTGTTCAACACGTAGAGCTGTCAACTGATATCGATATTTCCTTAATTATAGCTCGTATGGACCTAATGATAGTCTACCACTCACCGCAAAACGTCCACAAACAACACTGAGTTTACAGAACTGAGATTGAAAGCTTAGAAAAAAAGATCCACATTAAATTGCAATTCACGTAAATTTGTTCGTCAACAAAGACTCGGGCTGAGAAACAAACCAGGAATTGTGTGTAATAGTAGTTGCTCGATTTTCTCGGAGATGGCGTTGCACTCAGAACAGGGCCCAGCTGATCTGTGAAGGACGGGCGCTCTCTCTCACTGTCTCGCTCGCTTTCGCGCAGCGGCGAAGTCGGCCGACTCGCTGCGCAGTGTTGCCAGATGCCTTTATCGACTTCCCCCTAAAACAGTCTCGGATTCTCCCTAAATCTCCCTGAGGAGTACTGAAAAAAACCCTAGATTTCTCCCTAAATGTTATTCCGTTTATTTATAGACGTTTTTCAATAAATTTTTATTATAAACGTTTTCTGTTTATTTATAAACGATGAGTTTAAGCTAAAAACAATAGATCATTTACACGACAGCAATGAGGTGAATAAAAAATTATCAAATATTATGTTCAAAATAAAATAATTGAACATTAAAAATTTCTATTTAATTTAATAATTTTACATATTAATGTATAATATAGAGAAGGGAATAAGAAATATTTAAATCTATTTTTAGAAGGTAAACATTTCAAGCTAATATTATATGACGTATTTGTTAAATTTAAATTAGTAATAAACACAGATAATAAATTAAATACACAATACATAAACAATGTACATATATACATATATTACATTGCTTTAATCGCTTATACAGTTATGCACACGGTATATAATTTTAAAGAGGAATACGTTACATCACAAAAAAAGAAATTTATGCCGTAAATTTTTCAATCATATCAAAATAATCTAGAGCATCTAAAGCTTCGTTATCGATTTGTCCTCCGTAAACTGTCTCACTTACAAATTTTTGTAACATTTGTCTTGATGGTTGAAAGTCTCTGCATGTATTCGGCAATAAAAATCGCACTCTGAGGATTGCATCTAATGTTCTAATGATTAGTCTATTTCGCAGCTTATCTTTGATAATATTCATTATTGAAAATGCTCTCTCGACTTCAGCGTTAGAAAATGGCAGACAGAGAAGCGCGAGAACTAATTTTGAGACGTGTCCAAAACGCTTTTCACCGGCAGCATCTGTTTCATTATTTACTTTAGCCCAATAATCTTCTGAATTATTTGTATTTACTTCGAAACGATGCAGAGAATTCCACTCTTTAACGGTAGATTCAATGTCCAAACAAATTTCTTTAAAACTAACAACTATATCTATAATGTCATTTCTTGATTTATTCATTGCATTTTCTGAAGTGAAATAACTAAGTTTTTCTAAAATTTGCAAATTTTCCGGAATTCGCTTTTGTAATTGTTTGACTAATTCGATATAAAATGCTTTGCACCTTTCTTTAATGTCTTTCAAATTTTGAGGATTAATCTTTGAAGAAAATTCATTAAAATAATATCCATAATCCACACAATCTACAAACATGAGATAATCTTGAAAGTTATAATTAGTCAAATCTTGATGTTTTACCTTTTCCAACTGACTAGGCACAACGATTTTTTGTAAAATTAAATATAACAGATGATTAAGATCTTTGAACAGTTTAAGTGGTTCTATTTCATTAGACTGAAAAAGTTTATTTATGTTGGTAATATCTTTTAAAGCATCACGTAGAAATATCAAATAAATCTTATTTTCATCATTTTTATACATGTTGTATAATTCCTCAGCAACATATCCTTCACTGCATCGATTGGAATTTTTAGCCATTTCAAAATGTAGTTTCAGTTCGTCCCATTGATCAATAATGGTTTTAATGGCTTCTATACGAGCGAGCCACCGAGTTCCTGATAATTTAGCAATTTTTTTCGGCATATTCTGATTTATAGTTTCATATATTTTCCTATATTCGATAATTCTTTTTGTACTATGCGAAAACCAAGTGTGACTCTTTTTAACTAAGTAATCTAAATTTCTTGGTAAAACATCACAAGACTTTTCAGCGGTCAGATGAAGTGAGTGACAAACACATTTTATAACCACTAAATGAGGAATTATACGTTTTAATCTAGATGCTACCGAGTCATTTTTGCCAACCATACTGTTCGTTCCATCGACCCCTATACCAATTAAATGTTTTATATTTAAACCATCATTTTGAAGATGATTTATCAATAAGTTGGTTATACTTTCAGCGGTTCCAGATTCTAATTGAATTAATTTATAAAATGTTGTGCGAATTTTCTTTAAAGTTAAGCTAAAAAATCGAATCATAGTACACAAGACTTTTGTGTTATCTATCGCTGTACTTTCGTCAATAATTAACGAATAATAAGATTCTCCCAAGTCATCAAGCATTTCTTTAAATAAACAAGGGGAAATGACATTTACAATCAACCCTGTACATTTTGTACGGTGAATCTTAATATTTGTAAGTACATGAGAAGTCGCGTCCAAATCTTTTATAATTTTGCCCAAATCATCAATAGCATTTATTGAACAATGCTCAGCTATAAAGGCAGCTATTTTTAACTCAGCTATTTTTCGACGATCATTAATATGTGGTGTTGTAAAATTTTCAATTTTATGGAGTTGCAAGCATTCCTTATCATTCTTCGCATTTTGAATGTGCTTTTTGGTGCAGCTATGCGTTTTCAACGATTTTCGATGTGCTAAAATATCGATATTACAAAAAGCACAGCGTGCTTTCGTATTGTCCCCAATACAGGGTTTCAACCAACCTAGAAGATTCATTAATAAATTATAATTTGTATTTCTAAAATTAACTTTGCCAAATTAAATAACAAAATAAATTCTTCACACCTTTGAATTCGATTTCATTTTCCCAAGTTTTTACGTACTTTTGTATGTACTGCTTTTGATTAGTTGTTTGTGGCATATTGTCAAATTTTAATAGTAAAAAGTAACGACAGTTAGAGATTGGCACACTTTACACGAGCGTCTACATTTATAGACATTATAAAGTTTATCTACTGTAAAAAGATATATTACGTAGGCTCAATCTCAGCAAACTATTCCAGCGAACATTATAACATACCTTATTTTTATACAAATGCAGTAGCCAACTTGTCTAGTTTATTTTGTAGTGTTATATTGAAAATAGCTGACACTCTGATGAGGATGAGAAGTTGTATATACATCCGCATTACTACATGGCGAGTTTCAAAATATACGTAGGCAAGCATCAACGGCAATACAATTAATACAATTATGCAATGCACGCACAAATGCAAACTTTCGTAAATTCTGTGTCTTTTTTTCGACCAGAACGCGCGTAACGCTACTCGGCCACTACGCGAGTCAAGTACGGCCACCAAGAATGGAAATGTAGGCTGCAAGGCACGAAACATCGCAGCCAACCAGCGCCATGGAAAACAAATTTCTTTACAGTAATCAGAAACCCTAAACATATTCACTAAATATTTTGTCTCCCTAAATTTCTCCCCAAAACTACAAAATAACCCTAAACGTTCTCCCTAAACATTTTGTCTCCCTAAATTTCTCCCCAAGCCTAAAAAATAACCCTAAATCTAGGGAGAAAATCCACGATCTGGCAACACTG
>NW_017298555.1:71193-72007 GCF_001594075.2 Trachymyrmex cornetzi
TAGATATGAATCGCGCAGTACTGGGTATATATCTCTTATAACGCGATATTATTCTAGCTGTCGCGTCAAATGCTCGAACACACTCGTTAGAGTGAGTAAGAGCTATGTGGTAGGCATGCGATAGCATGCGATATGTGGAAATGCGCTGTATGGCTCCCAGAGGGCGTAAGCGTACTGATGTAAATTTCAGCAAATCTATATTATCGACCTTGATGGAGTTGAGCCGTAGCTCCAGCATCCCCTTAATCGCTTATAGTGTGATTATGATTTAAGTCATTTTCTTCAGAGCTAGCACTTTTGCTTTCTCTCTCTACAATATCCAAATATGTATATATATTTACCTCATTTAAAAATTTTGGAAGATTTCAAACAATGCTAATAAATCTGTTAAAGATTCGAGTTGATATCCTAATCTAACCTAAGGATGGGCGATGTTTCATCGATTATGAAAAAATCGAAGTTTTTTCCGCTCAATAATCGATGCCTGATTCGATGTTCCAGAATTCGATTAATCGGTACATCGATCTTTTTTAAAATGATATCGATTTTGGTTGGCTCTCATTGATCTACCCAAAGATATAACTATCCAAGAGTTCTAGATTTATTAGAGACTAGAGAGGTAGACCCTAGCAGGCATTTAATTTATTTATAAAACAATTTTCTCATTACTAGTAAATATTTTTGGTAACCAAGAAATTGCTTTCTGAAATAAAAATTATATTTTATAAAAAGTAATCAATGTACGGTTTTTAATAGTCGTCATAAATTTAAGAAAAATGTTCTCTTATTAACAACAATCAGATTCAAGTAATGA
>NW_017298555.1:72097-72784 GCF_001594075.2 Trachymyrmex cornetzi
GCTTCAGGATAATATTTTATTGGAACAAAAAACAAATTTATTGTGGCAAGTAATTAATTCTTGAATCAATAAATTACAGTTCAAGAAAATGTGTTTATTTGAAACAAGTAAACTTTTTTTTCTGTGGAGGTACATAGAATTGTATTCTATTTCTTTTTTATTTTGTGATCAAAATAATTTTAAAGATTATAATTCAATATATTTCTAAAAATTAATAATAAAGAAAAAATAAAATTTAGCAATCAGTTTTTTTTTCAACGATCGATTTTACCAGCATCGATGTTTTCTTCTACGATGAATCGGTTAATCAAAAATCGGATTGGATCATAATCGATTATTATAGAATCGATGCTTTCCGTTTGTCAGCGCTGCGAGCACGTCATCATAAGTGCATGCTACCAATAGTGTTCCAATTTCATAAGCATGCTTTTTATGCAAACGCAGCTTTCATTTTGGAACGATATTTTCAGTGCTGTCAACATATAGCGACGTCGGCGAAAAGAAACAAGTAACCTAGAAATATGGAGAGAAGCATATAGAATAATAGTAATAGTAATGAGGAAGTTAAGGAAGTTAAGGAAACGGTATATACCATTGATGTTTCGAGGATAGTCAAAAACCAGTTTGTTCATAGATGGAATCAGATTTGTAGATTGTTAAACAAAATTTTATGCAAAGCTAAATGAT
>NW_017298555.1:73737-82583 GCF_001594075.2 Trachymyrmex cornetzi
TAGACTTTCGTATACGTTTCTTTTCAAGAATAGAGCCCCAGAGGTATATAGTCAAAGGTCTGCTTATAGCGTTTTCGGCCCGATCGGGTTTGCACCAACCTGGGTTGGATTAATCTTTCCTATTGGTTGATATAACCCGCTCTACCAATAGGAGAGCGCAAAACGCCATTAATCCAACCCAGGTTGGTGCAAACCCGGTCGGGCCGAAAACGCTATTAATATGGGTAAAAGTGGTGGGGCTGGTTTTCGGTGGTGCCTGGAGCCAAATGTGCATCACTGCGAGAAACATCTTCGTTAGTTGATCATTTGATGGTTGATCACATTTCACAGTTGATCAGAGAGGGATCCAAATTAGATCTTAGGCTCTGAGCAATCTGAGCTGAGAGTTTTCGTTTTGGTCGCAATTAGTTGTGATCGCGGTGTTTTCACTTGAGACGTTGCAAGACGTTGCTTGATGCTCGATGGTGAAGCGTGGGTAAGCGTGAGTGAATACATCGCAACGTCATATCGGTCGGTGTCGATTTCGTCGACTGTTGCTGGCTGTGATTGCCAGCTCGATCACGGTGGATGAACGTCTCGCACACTTGGAATGAGATCGCCGTTGTCGCAGTCTCATCGAGTTACGACATCGTCGCAAATGACGCAGGTTCGGCTACCAGGTTGCGGAATTCCATTCCGCCAGGCGCTCGTCTCTTCAATTAGGAAAAATGCTCTAAAAAATAGGGGACATGAGGAGTAACGCGACGATCTTTCGTCGTTGATCCGTCGCTAGGAGAACGTATTTTAGGAAAAACGTACGACTCCGATGCTGGGAGCATTCCTCTACTTTCTTCACTACTCGAAAGATCTATGAATACGGTCGACACGCCGTATTATCTCACGACAAGTCTCAAACGAAGACCAAGGACCTTAACAGATATGTAACAATAAGGTATCGCCTAATCATCTATCTATTTTTATGTCTTCTTTCCTCCATCTATCCTAGATTGTCAATCTTATTCGTACAAGTGGAGCTTGCAGAACTTGTCAACGTTGCAAATCCTTGTTTGTTTTTCTGTAAACTTTTCAAATACCTACTTATTTTGATGTTAACAAGGTATATTAAAGATTGCACAAGAGCTAACCATGAGGCAATTTTTATGTCTCTTGTAGTTAGTAATTTGATATTCTTTCTTTTCTTGGCATCATAATGAGTCTTTACGTATTATTTATGTATTAATGATGCTTTCCTGCAAGAGACACAGAATCATTGTTCTATGCCAATGCTAAAAAAAATGATCACTGTCTTTTGCTGAAAGCATCACAAATCTCATGCCTTGAATCGCTTGAATGTTTGTACTTAATGGAGACAAACAGAAATATTACATTTAATATAGGCCATAAGCGACAAAGATATCATTTTTCAGCTTTCCATCAAGACTGCCAATGTAAGACTGAATTACTGATGCATGGCATAATTATCTTTGATGTCAAGTACGGTCAGCATCAATGGGAAACTGTTTTTCATGCTTCAAGGTGCCACTTCCACCATCGACCAGTACTGATCATACAATTGTATTGGAGCACAAAAACGGTAGATACAATCAATTTTGTCTTCTTTTATATATTATATTTTTAGATTCTTTTTAGTGCAAAGTATACGTATAAAAAATTATTTAATTGCTAACTTATTTAGTTCTACTTCTTTCACGCTATTTAAAATAATTCACAATTTTTTAATTACCTTTTATAGATATGATGGAACTCAGAGGTTTGTTTCCAAATTCTTGCCAACAATCCAGTTCTTTTGTGCCTGAAACACATGTAAATGGGAACAGAAAATGTACAAGTATGCTACCTACATTTAATAATGTAGGTTCAGATAATTGTGGATCTGTACCTAATGTACAAAGTAATCTGCGTTTATCGCGAGGGTTCTATGCGCGATTACAGCCATTAGGACGATCTAATACATCATCGGGTCTTAATTTAAGTACTGAAACTAGACAGCAAAGGGAACCTTCAGAGAGCAAACTAAACACCCTTTTTGATCAATACAAGGTATGGCACATAAAAGATACTTCTATGTAAACAGAAAGAACGTTGGGAGATCATGTATTATAACGCACAAAAAAAACATTTAATTTAATAATTTAAGCATTTAATAATTTAAGATTATGACGAATTTTATACAAATACTATGATTAATATATTTCATATGTTTGCTTTTAAGGATCCTCATGAAGATGTAATATTAGCTGATGGTATAGAAAGACTCTGTAATGATTTACAATTATCACCCGATGAATTTAAAGTACTTGTGCTTGCATGGAAGTTAAATGCAGAGCAAATGTGCCAATTTACGCGCCAGGAGTTTGTCACAGGATTAAAAACAATGAAAGTCGATAGTATACGTGGTGTACAGGCACGATTGCCTGAGATCGTTCAAGAATTAACGATCAATAGTGATTTGTTCAAGGATCTCTATCGATTCACATTCCGATTTGGCCTTGACGTAATGTCTGGTCAAAGAATCTTACCAGTTGATATGGCGATTGATCTTTGGAGACTCGTCTTTACGATACGTGAACCTCCGCTCTTATCACGATGGCTAAACTTTCTAGAATGTCATCATATCCGGGGAATACCTAGGGACACTTGGAATATGTTTCTAAACTTTGCCGAGAGCATTGGAGACGATCTTGGTGCTTATGATGATGCAGAAGCGTGGCCAAGCTTATTTGATGACTTTGTAGAGTATGAAAACGACCAAATGAACCAAAATATCACTAAAGATGACATTATGAAAGATATTTCTATTGACAAAGCTTAATGTTCTTGTTCTAAAAAAAAATGACAGTGAGAAGTGAAAGGTATTATCTTAAATCTAATCTCTGAACAGATTCATTTGACATTATCTTGCAATCAATATTTTATTATCGCTATGATCGAGAAAGCAATATTCCTAGTTACTATTGTCAGTTTTTTTTTTTAGATCTATTTGTTATTGCGTCATTTTGTTTGTACTCGGCATCCTACTTCCTAATGTAAATATAACTGATTTTGTGTAATATTTAATTGCGCGTATGATTTGTGTGCATATGGATGCGCGCGCGCGCGTGTGTGTGTATATATATATATATATATGTATTAAGTAATTCGCGAGAAATCTCCATATTTTAATGTGTTAGCAGCAAATTACATATTGTGTATTTGTTTTATACGAAGCAACTACATTTATTATCAAAGATGTATTTTTACACTTTATCAGGACTTGGTACGATTTGCACTTCTTGGCCGATTTTCGACTCGACTCTGCCTTTTACTACTCTTCTCACGTCCCACGCGCAGTTTAAATGCTCGACGCTTAGGAGCGTATAACTAAATTCTATCTTTTCTTTTTCGTTTATTATATAACTAAGATAGAACGAAGCAACACGCGTAAGCGTTTAATCTTATGGGTGCTGTTTTATTCTATCTTACAGTTAGTTATGTAATGAACGAACAAAAAGATAGAATGAAGTTTACAGCGTGGCGCCCAAAACGGATGGACCTCATGTCTACAAGCGTTATACGCTCCTAAGCATTGAGCGGCATTTGGACTGTATGCGGGGTGATGAGGTGAGAAGAGTAGCGGAAGACGGAGCCAAATCGAAAATCGGCTGAGAAGTGCAAATCATGCCGAGCCCTGCTTTATCTGATCATAGGCCTGTTCTTTTTAGCTGAACTTTTGTATCAGTTCATTTTTCTTCCTTTTCTCTCCAGGAGGAAAAAAGAGGAAGAAAGATGATTTAGTGCAAAAGTTCAGCCAAAAAGAACAGGCCCGTGCGTGCGTGCGTTAGGTTATGGAAAAAGTCTTTACATATAGCCGGTAGATGGAGATTTAGTCGATTTTTTACATGTCACTATTGTGTAATGTATTAGGTTATATGTGGTTGAAAAGGAGCTATTTCATATAACATTTATTTTAAAATAGATTCATTATAGATTTGAACAATACTGACGCATTCAGTCAAATTTGAAAATGAATGAAATTCAGGAACATTTCTGACATTTTTCATTATAAAAAAGGGAAGAATGCTGCGAAAGCCTTAGAAAATATTTGTCGTGTTTATGGAAAGAATGCTCTAATTAGACAAACAGCAGCGAATTGGTTTCGCCGATTTTGTGATGGAAATTTCGATATTAAAGATACACATCGGTTTGATCGGCTTATTGTGAAAAATGTCGATAAAATCTTCCAAAAATTGAAGAAAATCGTCATATGAATAGCTATAACATACCTAAGGAGCTTAACAATTGATCATAAAACCGTTTTGGGGCACTTGCGTAAGGCTAGATACACAAAAAAAGCTCGATGTTTGGGTGCCACATGATTCAACAGTAAAAAATTTAATGGATCAAATTTCTATTTTCGAATCGCTGCTAAAACGAAACGACATTAAGCCTTTCTGAAAAAATTAATAACGGGCGATGAAAGTGGATAGCATATGATAATGTTTGAAAAAGGTTATCGTCGAAACGAGATGAGGCACCACAAATAATCGTAAAGCCCAGATTGATGCCTAATGTCTGTTTTAATAAGGGTTGCAAGTCATAAACTGTAAGAAATTAGTCAATCACAATTGAATATGACAAAAATAATCAACAACAATTGGTTAATTTCTTACGACTTACGGCTTGCAACCCTATTGTAGAACAGGCTCATGAAGGTGATATTGTGTCTAGTGGAATTAGAGAGAAGTCGTCTATTACGAATTGCTGCCGCCAGGCAAAACGATTGATTTTGAATCTCTATTGTTAACAAATAATGAGATTGGAGCAATCCATTCAGGAAAAGCGGCCAGAATTGATCAGTAGAAAAGACGTCTTCCATTATGACAACACTAAACCACACACGTCTTTGATGACTCGATAAAAATTGAGAGAGTTTGGCTGGGAAATTTTGATGCATCCACTGTATAGTCCTGACCTTGCACCGTCCGATTACCATTTGTTTCGGTCTTTGCAGAACTTCCTTAATGAAGTAAACTTGACTTCAAAAGAAGCCTGCGAAAATCATTTATCTCGGTTTTTTACCGAGAAATCATAGAAGTTCTACACCGATGGAATAATGGCTCTACCCGAAAAAATGGTAAAAGGTCATCGATCAAAACGGCACATATTTAATTTAATAAAAGGTTGTAAAGAATTTAAAAAATATGTTTCAATTATGCTCTAATTTGTAAAAAGACTTTTTCCCTAGCCCAACACACACACACACACACACACGAGTGTATAATGACACGTTATGTTCTATACAATTAATAATGCAATTGCTTATAACATTGAGCATGAAAAATAATCATATCGAGAGACATAATTGTGCTTATTTATTGTGGTCAACTACATGGACACGCGATATCAAATAATTTTTATTCATCTTACGGAATGTTATTTTATGGAAAATATATCTAGAATGCATGTAAATAATTGCATAAGACTATCGCTTTTTTCATTAAGTTGTGATACGTATAAACAGTGTATTTTTAAACTATACATATTAAAAAATATACGATGAAATGAGATTATAAAATTTTGATACAGCAATGAATAAAATTATAGCTTCAAAAAAAATAACTACAGTTAAATATTGTCAATATCATGATTTCCGTTTGTATTGAATTATACTGCATGACGAAAGATAACAAATTATATTATTAATCTAATAAGGTAAATCGTTAATTTTTAGTTTACAGATATAAGAATGTTATATTTTAGATCTTTTGAAATTTTAAACAAAATTGAAGAGATTGTTTTCGATTTTTATATTGTATTGTTCAACACAAACGTTTAGTCTTTATTTTATTTATGAGTCGAAAATGTTATTAAATTTTTGCATTTTCATATTAATATAAAGATTATTTTAAGAGTCGAAAAAGAATAAACTAAAAGAGTTATATTGTGCAAAAATTAACGTTAATGTTTGAGCTGTAGCAATTTTTTAAATTCATACTATAAAAAGAAATTTCTGATGCAATATAGAAATTCTATATTCGAATCAAAATCTATAGAAATTAATGTTTTAGACATCTTAAAAAAATTTAGAAAAATGTGAGAATTAATTTTACATTTAAAGAGAAATATTCAGAAAGAATCTTCACAATTCAAATTTGTGATACAGCAAATAGATATACAATATCTGGAGAATTAAGATTTCTTTTAAATATTTTTGGACAAAATAATATAATAAATAAATAAGATACTTTATTTACAATAAAGTATCTCATATGTGTTCTGCAAAAAAATTTTTTTAATTTACCTTTGATTATATCTACATTCTCTTGTTAAGAATAACATGTATATTTAAATCTAAAATTTACAAGTATTCAATATATTATGTTAGTACGTGATGTGTACAAATTTTGGTTGTGTGAAATTCTAGCATTTATAAGAATACAAACAATAGAAGATGTGTTATACTAATTATTTTATTTTAATTATTTCTATCTGTTTACTTTTTACTTTATTTATGAAAAATATTGGTAGAAAAAGATATATTAACTAATGATTGCAACCAATAATATGTAGTGTAACTCGTATATTGTTAAGAATGTGGAGGTTTCTTTTATACTTTGTGAGCATACGTATATTATAGATATGTATATATTGCTATGTTTTTCTCTGAGACGATAAAGGATTTCCATCGAATTAATATCGTGATAATTATTGGAAAACCAAGATATTTAATTGATGGTTTCAACAAGAAAAATTATATATAGTGTAGTACAATTTTGATCTGCAAATAATTTATAGAAAAAGATTATATATTCTTTTATTACAAATTATTTACAATAAAATAGATTTCAGTATTGCATATATATTGTATATTGTTATATATACAGGGTGTCCCAAAAATTTTCGCCAATCACTTTTGTGTAGATAAAGCGGACTAAACCGAGTCGAAAAGTCCTTTACCATTTTGTAATTTTTGCAATAATTAACAAGATATTAATTACTAAAAATAGCCAAATATTGATCTTGAATAATTTTTTACTCAAATACTATCGACTTTATAAAAAAGCTGCAAGAGACAAAAATCATTTATTTTCTTCTCATAAAGTTTTGAAAATTTTTTCAGAATTTTTTAATACCGTATTTTCTCATGTTGGTAAAAATAAGAAAATACAGTACTAAAAAGTTGATAAAAAAATTCTAAAAAAATTCTCAGAACTTTATGAGAAGAAAATAAATGATTTTTGTTTCTTGCAGTTTTTCTGTAAAGTTGATAGTATGAGTAAAAAATTATTCAAGACCAATATTTGGCAATTTTTAGTAATATCTTGTTAAGTATTGCGAAAATTGCAAAATGGTAAAGGACTTTTCGACTCAGTTTAGTCCGCTCTAAATCTACACAAAAGCGATTGGCAAAAACTTTCGGGACACCCTGTATATATATTGGGTTAGAGAAAAAGTTCTCCGGTATTTTGTTAGCTCAAAATTATATACATATAATAATATCTTCGTTAAAAATGATCAAAATTTAAATTTAAAAAAGGGGTTTTAAAGCTTGAAATCTTCATTTTCAAATGGTTACTATATTTTTTGAATTTATGTGAGTTTTGTAATTTTTATGTATAGAAAACTACGAACTGAAAAAAGAGAACATTTTCTTCTCACTTGTGGGGCTGCGTTCTGTTTCATGCATGATGCGCATGATGCATCATTTATCCTTGTTATTCACCGAATGTTAAACAAGGATAAATGATTCATTATGTACATCATGCGTGAAACGGAGTGCACCCTACGTCTGTCATGTGCCAAAAAAATTTGCAAAAATTTTCGATTATCTATATCGTGAAAGTTTGAAGTTTTCCTATTATTTAAAAAAAATGTTTCTACGATTTTTTGTTCTTGAGTTATTCGCGAGTTAAATAAAAAGGAGCATTCTGACTTCGATGGCTCATAACTTCATTAAAAATCATGATACTGCAATTAAAAAAACAAATTCTTAAAGCTGAAACGTTGCTCTATCGAATAGTATCAATTTTTTAAACGTAAATATAGAAATTGTATATAGAAATAGTATATAGAAGTATAAGAAATTTGAGTTAAAAATATGATATTACTATCCTTATATAATCATTGCGCAATGGAAGAAAAAGATAGTAATCATATTTTCAGCTCAAATGTACATGTATTTCATTTTTTAAAAAATTGGCAGTTATACTACTTGATAGAACAATGTTCCAGTTTTAAGAATCTGTTTTATTAATTAGGGTACGATGATTTTTAATGGAGTTATGAGCAATCAAAAATGAACGAAATTTAAATTTAAAAAAAGGTTATAAAGATTGAAATCTCTACTTTCAAAAGGTTATTATATTTTTTTAGTTTCTGTAAGTTTGGTAATTTTTACATAAAAAACTACGAGCTGAAAAAGATGAAAAATTTTCTTTTCACTTTGGGGGTCTCTCGCGTGCCCAAAAAAAATTTACGAAAATTTCCGACTACCTATCGTGAAAGCTTTCCCTACAAAATCTTTTTTTTTTAATATTCCTATGATTTTTTGTTCCTGAGTTATTCGCGAAATAAGTAAAGGAACATTTTGACTTTGATTGCTCATAACTCCAACAAAAATCATCATACCGCAATTTAAAAAACAGGTTCTTGAAGCTGAAACTTCGTTTTAGCGAATGATATAATTGTAAAAAAATATCGCAACAAATGGAAAACTTTTGCAAACAAATTTTTTTAAATACGAAGAAGCTTTCCCCGATCCAATATATACAGGGTGGACCATCTGAAGTGATCCAGTCAAATATCTCGAAAACTAGTAGGGATAGAGAAAAATGTTTCGTATGAAAAGTTTAGGGTTACACGGGGGA